>NW_025920111.1:613345-695293 GCF_902686445.1 Sciurus carolinensis | reverse complement strand
CTGCTGCTCTTAATGCTGTTGCAGCCAGTGTTGCCTGGAGGTCTGTTGACCTCGAGGGGCCTTGGATGCTTGACTGTCAGCTACACTGCTGCTGCTGCTGACATCAAAGCTCTTGCTGCTCCCAGAAGATCACCTAGAGTTCTCCTCTCTGGGTGCTGTGACATTGCAGCCAGAGCCACAACTGCCACTACTGCCACAGTCTCCCTACCTGCTGCCAACACCACTGATGACTGCAGCTCTTGCTGACCCCCTGCCAGCTACCATTGACTCATGCTACTACCCCTTCCAACACTGCCCAGAGTTTCACTGCCAGAAAGACTCCAGGTTTGGTTGCATGTGGTCACATTCATTATAAGATGCAAACCAGAGCCTGGGCTTAGTTTGGTGTGCCAGTGGGTTTTGTGCCACTGCCATTTTGGGGCACAGATGCCTGTCTGGGGTCATCAGCCAGGGTCTGGAGATTCAGCATCAGGGTGCCTATGGGATTGGCTGCAAGTGGAATCTGCCTCCTGGGAGTGTGGGTTGTTCCCATCTAGTACAGCATCTCAGGGTTGCTCTTCCCTTGTTGTCTCCCTCCAAATTCCAGTGGCACTGTGATCATTAGATTGCAATGTGTCCAAACCCAGGACATCTGAAGCCCAGAGTAGTGAGATAGTTGCCAGGTATTCAAGGGCCTGTCTTGTGATAAGTCAGAGACAGGGCTGAGAAGCATTTGGATGCTGGCAGAGACAGTTGTTCAATTTTCCACTGAGATTTATTTTATTATTATTTTTCTCTGATCTCTATCATATTTGGAGCAGGGTGTTTTTGTGCAGCAGTTTGTTGAAGACAATAATATACACATGGTGCTTTGCAGACTGCTATATATTCTGTATATTCTTATATTTTTAATTTTGTCTTCCATCAGTATGTATTTTTCCTCTTGCTTGTCTGTCTTCCTAGATTCCCTTTCTACTGTTTCTCCATGTAACAGCCAATCTCTGTTGGTTTCTCTCCCATGCTTTGTGGATTTTTGTTTCTGGTTTCTCTGTTTCTCCCTCATGAACACTATGTCCTGCACTGTTTCTGTTCTGCCTTTGTCCATTATTTGAGATTGTAAATCTGTATAACAGATTTTCTGTTTTTATTATGGACAATGATTTAACTCATCATTGCTGTTTATAGCAAAAAGGTAGTGAAAGCCTTGCAGGTAGATATTAGATTTGAGGCTGTATATTGTTTGCTCTAGGTGTTGTTGATATTGGACTCTCTTTAAAGGTGGGATAATGGAAATCTTTATTTACAATATAGGTGTACAGGATAGAATGTATATTGTCTCAGACTCATACAACTACATGGGAAAACACACAAAACATAAAAAACAAGTGAAAAAGAAGAAACAAAAAACCAAGATGCCCCAATTAGAGAAGTCACTTGACAACACAATAGAAGAAATATTTAAGAAGAAGTTTAGAAAGTATATGGTTAATCTGGATCTGTGAAATAAAGGATGGTATAAAGAGTGAAATCAAAGAGAAATTGCAGGAAGTGAAAGATCACTTCAATAAGGAATTAGAGTTTGTGAGAAAAAACAAGCACAAATCCTCAAAATGAAGGAATCAATAAATCAAATTATAAACAGTGGAAATCTTCACCAACAGACTAAATGATTTGGAAGTCAGAACTTCAGACAATGAAGACAAACTACTTAATATTAAAAATAATGTTGACCATGCAGTGATGGTAAGAATTCATTAGCAGAGCTTCCAGAAGCTATGGGATAATGTGAGAAGAACAATTTCAAGAGTTATCTGGTAGAAGAAGAAACAGAGATACAAGCAAAAGAAATGCACAATCTTTTCAATGACATAATATCAGAAAATTTTCCAAACCTAAATAATGAAATGGAAAATCAAATATAGAAAGCTTACAGGATGCCAAATATACAAAACTACAGAAGACCCACACCAAGACACATTATAGTGAGAATGACTAAAAGATAGAATAAGGATAAGATCTTAAAGGCTGTGAGAGAGAGAGAGAAAAAAAGAAAAAAACAAGTTATGTATAAGGAAAAACCAATTCAGATCTCAACTGATTTCTCCATCCAGACCCTCAAAGCTAGGAGGTCAAAGAACAACACATTTCAAGCTCTGAAAGAAAATGGATGACAACCAAGAGCTTCATATCCAACAAAATTAGCTTTCAGATTTGAAGATGAAATAAGAATCTTCTGAGATAAACAGAAGTTTTAAAAATCACAATTAGAATGCCTGCACTACAGAACATTGTCAACAAAAAACCATGTAGATGAAGTGAAAAAGAAAAGCAAAAACCAGCAAAGGGTGGAAGTACTCTAAATGAATAGTCAAAAAAAAATAACTAAATCAAATTAAAAGTCAGAAATAATCCAAAATGGATGGGAAAAAAATTATCTCAGTAATAACCTTGAATATTAATGACATAAGCTCATCAATCAAAAACATGGGCAGATTGGAATAGAAAACAAAACCCAACAATATGCTGTCTCCAAGAGACTCACCTTATAGGCAACATCATCCACAGACTGAATGTGAAAGGATAAGAAAAAAAAAAAATCACTCGTATGGATTACAAAAACAAACAGGGGTTTCTATCCTTATATAAGATAAAGTGTACTCCAAGGTCATGTTAATGAGAAGGGATAGAGGAGTTCATTTCATTCTACTAAAGGGAATTATACAGCAGCAAGTCATAACAAGTGCAAATATTTATGATCCAAACAACAGAGCATCTAAGTACAACAATAAAACAAAATAAAGAAACAAAAAAACCTTCTCAATTTCAAGAATCAAGTATACCAAAACACAATAATACTGATGACTATAACACACCTCTTTCACTACTTGGCAGATCTTCTAAATAGTAACTAAATAAAGAAATCATAGAAATAAATAACACACTCAATAATTTAGATTTAACAGTTAATATAATATTTCACTCATCAATGAGTGAATACACTTTTTTTCTTGACAGCCCATTGATCCTTTTCTAAAGTAGATCATATTTTATGCCATAGAGCAACTTAATAAATACAAAAAAATGGAGATAACACCCTGTATTCTATCAGATCACAATGGTCTAAAATTAGAAATAAATTATAAAATAAAAAATAAAATCATTTCTAACACATGGAAACTAAATAATACACAATTAAATGATGAATGGATAGTAGAATAAACCTAGGGTGAAATACTTATAGGTAAATGAGAACACTGACACAACATGCCAGAATTTCTAGTATACTATGAATGCAGTACTAAGAGGAAAATTTATTGCATTAAGTTATTTATTAATGAATAAAAAGTCAACAAATAAATGACAACTTTACTTCTGAAAGCTCTAGGTAACAAACAAAGAACAAATCAATACCTCAAAGAGTAGAATACAGAAAATAATTCAACTCAGCACCAAAATCAATAAAATTGGAACAAAAGAAACATTTAAAAAAGTTAAAAACACACAAAAGTTTATTCTTTGAAAAAAAACAATAAAATTGATAAACACCCGGCCACACTACAAAAAGTAAAAAAAGGACAGTCAAATTGCTAAAATACGTGATGAAAAACAAAATATCAAAATGGACACAACTGATATACAGAAGATAATTTGAAACTATTTGAAAATTTATAATCCAATAAAATAGAAAATATTGAAGACATTGACAAATTTCTAGAGACATATGACCTAACTGCACTGAATCAGGAGGTCATAGATGATTTCAACAGAACAATATCAAGTAATAAAATCAAAAATACCATTAAAAGCCTACCAAATTTAGAAAAATCCAAGACCAGACATCTTCTCATTTAAGTCCTACAAGATCTTCAAACACCAATGTTCCTCAAATTATTCTATGAAAGAGAAACAGACAAACCCTTCCAAGCTCATTCTATGAGACTAATATCACCCTCATATCAAAATGAGACAAAGAGATATCAAAGAAAGAAATCTTCAGAAAAATATCCCTGATGAATATCGATGCAAAAAATCTCAGTAAAATTTTGGCAACTCTCATACAAAAACATAAGAATGGTGCACCACAATCAAGTTCAGTTCATCCAAGGGAGACAGGGTTGTTTCAACATAGTGAAAACAAAAAACACAATTCATCATATCAATAGAATTAAAAACAAAAATCATACAATCATCATATTAGATATAGAAAGAGAATTTGATAATACAACACCACTTCATGTTCAAAATAGTAGAAAAACTAGGGATAGTGAGAACTTACCTCAACATCGTAAAAGCCATATATGCTAACATAGTTCCAAGGCTAACATAGTTCTAAACAGAGAAAAATTGAAAGCTTTCCCTCTAAAACATATAATAATACAAGAATGCCTTCTTTCACCACTTTTACTCAACACTGTCCTTGAAATTCCAGCCAGAACAAATAGAAGAAAAAAATTAAAGGTACACAAATAGTTAAAGAAGAAAACATACTATCACCATTTGCCAATGACATGACTCTGTATTTTAAAGATCAAAAAATTTCCACAAAAGAACTTCTAGAATAAATGAATTCAGAAAAACAGCAGGATATAAATCAATGTCCATAAAT
This sequence comes from Sciurus carolinensis, assembly GCF_902686445.1. Taxonomy (NCBI): domain Eukaryota; kingdom Metazoa; phylum Chordata; class Mammalia; order Rodentia; family Sciuridae; genus Sciurus; species Sciurus carolinensis. The sequence goes on along the minus strand of NW_025920111.1, from coordinate 690,708 downwards.
CAAACACATTCCTATACATTCATAATGAATCCTCTGAAAGAGAAATAAAAACATTAACACATTCCCAATCACCTAAAAAATACTTGGGAATCAATCTAACAAGAGGTGAAAGACCTCTACAATGAAAACTACAGAACACTAAAGAAAGAAATTGAAGAAGACCTTAGAAGATGGAAAGATCTCCCATATTCCTGGATAGGCAGAATTAATATTGTAAAAATAGCCATAATACCAAAACATTATACAAATTGAATGCAATTCCTACTAAAATCCCGATGGTTTTCTTCATAGAACTAGAAAAAGAAAGCATGAAATTCACTTGGAAAAAATAAGAGACCCAGAAGACCCAAAGCAAATCTTAGCAAGAAAAGTGAAGCAGATAGCATCACAATACCAAATGTCAAACTATACTACAGAGCCATAGTAATTAAAACAACATGATATTGTCACCATAAAAGACACAGAGACCAATGATACAGAATAGAAGACACAGACACAAACCCACAACAATCAGGTATCTCATGTTAGGTAAAGGCACCAAAAATATTCATTGAGAAAAGGTACCTCATTCAACGAATGGTGCTGGTAAAACTGGAAAGCTGTATGTAACAAAATGAAATTAAGCTCTTATCTCTCACCCTTCATGGAACTCAACTGACTGTGGATCAAAGATTTTGGAACTGGAACAGAGACCCTGGGACTACTAGAAAAAAAGTAGGCCCCGATCCTCACCATGTCCATCAAGGATCTGATTTCTTTAACAAGACCTCTAAATCAAAATAAGGTAAATCAAGAATCAATAAATGGAATGATCTCAATCTAATTAGCTTCCTTTCAGCAAAAGTATCAATCAATAATGTGAAGAGAGAGCATAAAAATTAAGGGAACATCTTTAACACATGCACCTTGGAAAAAGCATTAATCTCTAGGCCATATAAAGAACTCAAAAAACTTAACACCAAAAAAAAAAAAATAACCCAATAAATTAATGGACTAAAGAACTGAACGGTCACATTAAAAGAAGATATACAATCATTCAATGTATATATATATATGAAAAAATGTTCAATATCTCTAGCAATTAGAGAAATGCAAATAAAATCTACTCTAAGATTTTTATCTCACTCCAATCAGAATGGCAATTATCAATAATCCAAGCAACAATAAATGTTGTGGCGGATGTGATAGAAAAGGCACACTCATCCATTGATGGTGGGAATGCAAATTGGTGTAACCATAATGGAAAGCAGTATGGAGATTTCTAAGAAAACTTGGAATGGAACTACCATTTGACCCCCAATTCCACTCTCTGTTTATACCTAAAGGACTTAAATTCAGCATTCTACAGTGCCACAGCCATACCAATGTTTATAGCACTTCAATTCACAACAGGTTAAACATGGAAACAAGCTAGATGCCCTTAAACAGATGAATGGACAAAGAAAATATGGTACATAGAGAGCATGCCATGGAATATTACTCAGCTTTAAAGAAGAATAAAATTCTGGCATTTGTTGGTAAGTAGATAGAGTTAGAAAATATCATACCAAGTGAAATGAGCCAAGGCCAAAACAACCAAAGTCCAAATGTTTTCCCAAATGTTTTGTGGATTCTAATTCACAAAAAGTGGGGCAGCAATAGAAAAGAATAGAATCACTTTTTATTAGATAGAGGGGAGCAAAGTTAGGGGGATTTTTATGCAGGTCGGAATGATAGTAGTGTGAAACATTCATTATTACCTAACAGACAAGTAGAACTGCATGAATGATGTGATACTAAATTTTAAAACAAGAAACATGAGAGACTACAATTATTTTGTGTATACTTCAAAATGTATAAATGCATTCTATCATGTATAACTAATAAGTTAAAAAGTGTCTGGTTTATTTAAAAATGTAAATAAATTAATTATTAAAATAGAATATTAAAATTAAACTTGTGAAAAAAAACTTTTGTTTCTGTTGTATATCTTCAGCTTCATCTCCACAGACGGTTTTTATAACTTCTTTTGTGCCCCTGGCAAAGGTTTGCTTGTACTTCCTCTGTGAATTGTTTTTTTCTCTGCTTGACATGCTAGCTGCACTTCTCAAGCTAACTCTTCAAGTTCTATAAGCATGATATTTTTTTCTCAAGAAATCATTCAGTGGCATTCAGTCTTTCTCTGACTTTATCACTGGTACTCCTCATGGAGTTGCGGTGTTTTCCATTAGTTCACTACCAGACTGCTTACTAGAAGCACTGGCCATGTTCTGCTTAACAGTCTTAATTCCAACCAGCACTTAACCCTGTGAAATGTCCTAGGCATGCTGTTAGATATTTATTGTATTGTAAAAAAACAATGGGGCCAAATTCTAAGGTATATTCATTTTATGATTATAATGAAGTCAATAGAAGTTTAAGAGTAGAGGAGACATATTATTTGAATTGTCATTTACAAAGAACAGCTGTGTTCAAAAATCAAGTTTTGTAAAGGAAAGATTGTGAAATTGTAGTGGATACTGAAGTGAATGAAGTTCAACAGCTTAGAAAAGTGAGAATTGGTTAAGAGCACTGAAAATATTGTCTTTGAATAAAAAATGTAAGATTATATTGTAAGGGATAAGAATAAGGACCAAAATACAGAGGCCTGAGAATGTAGGATGCAGAAACAATTGATTCAGAATGTCCCTGGAAATCCTCAAATGGCATGAGGTTTTCGGTTAACCTCTGAATGTGATTGGGGTTGTAAATTTCTTATATTAGGTTTAGGATTAGCATTTTTTTAATTACTTCATGATGGGAGAGTTTTGAAGGAGTTGCAGTAGTAGTGGGAGTTCTCACATTCCTGTGGTTTAGGTGAACTGAAGGACACTGGGAAGTTTTTACTGTTGGTTTCTATGATTTTCATCTGGAAACAGAGGTTGGGAGTGAGGATCAGTAGCCTGTGACTTACTTTTCCTCACTTATAAATGCAAATTAAAATAATATTCATTACTTCATAGAATTTTGGTTATAAAGCTTTAAAATGTTTTCTGTTCTTTAAAACTCAAGTATGGAATTGACTGTATGCTTATGTGGGAGGTATGGGGATATACAGTACCTCTAACTTTTGCTCAGTTCTGCAAAATCCTTAATCCTCTCTAAAAGTAGCCTATTAGAAAAACTGGAAAGCATTATATAAACTTGAATTGTAGCAAGGTGGTGTGGTTTCATCAAAGTGACTCAGACTTGGAGGGGCAGAAATTTGGTTGTTTTAGTCTCATATCTAGCTGACTACTAGCTGCCTCATTCTGTTATGGGCAAAATTAGATTCCTTTCTAAACTAAATACAAATAAAAGTCCTTTGAGTACTGTTGGGATCTATATTGTTATTTTCCTAGGTGAGGTTTGACTGTTTAAAGGTTGAGGCTATATTTGGGAAGTATTTGTATCTTATTTTAATGATTTTATTTTTTTAAAAAAGAGCTAAATACTTATTCTTGATTATGAGACCATATCCTATTTAAATTCAGTTTTCTTAGGGGAGGGTTTCAATCCTGATGATGGCATAAAAGGGCTGTTTGAATGCAAGGTAGAATCTTGTGATGAGTGACTATATAAATAGGAAAACTCATTGGATTCCCCAAATTTTTTGTCTGCTTCCTCTGTAAAGGTATAGCACTAGGAACTTTGAAAGATTAACTTATTATTAATCACTCAAATGTACTAGGAGATATGTTTTTATAAGAAAAGAGCAAGTAACTGATGTGTTTACAGAAAAGAGCTGTTTATTAATAACATATTTTGAAATGAATTTCTTAAAATTATCTTGATAAACTTCAGGTAAGTTTCAACATAAGGTTATAAAAGTGGGGACAGGGAGGAATTCAATATATTGCTTTGTTCTCTTACTTTCACACAAATCACAATGACATTTAGGGACTTTAAAGAAGGCCATGGTCATAGATACCTATGAGCCAGTTTGCTCTGCTGAAAGAAAGCCATATACTTCAGCTCTGGCTTTGCCTTCCATTGTAAATAAATGATTTTGCTGGAAACTTGAGATACCTAGAGAAAGGCTATAGGTGACTAATCACAAAATCTACCATTCCTTTTACCAAACAAATCCAGAAATATATGTTCTATTGGCAGATCATACATATTTTTATATGTTGAATAGTGCTTTTCATTTTCAAATTTCTTTCTTGTTTCCTTTTCAGTTTGAAAAAGAGTTTACCAATTGGGTTTTGTTCTTAATATCACATATTTCCTAAGTAATGTCTTCTATTTAAGCATAATGGTTAAAAAATCCTTTTTGCTCTTGGATTTGTCACTCATCACTGATCTTCATTCTACTTCAGGAAATAATTGCTCAAGCTATTTAATTTTCAAAACCTTCAGACTATGGTAATCTTTTAGTTACTGATAATCTCTAACTGAATGAGACATTTTTGATAATTATTCAATTTCCAAAGATAAATTTGAAACATGACAAACAAGAGAGAAAACCTGGATTATGAAGCAGAGAGTTCACATACATGCTTTACATTTAAAACATGAGATAGCAAGAAATACACCATCTGCATGCTTTGTATGGATGAAAGCAAAGGGATAGAATATTCAGAGCTAAGTTTCTTCATGTAGGTTTATGTACATGTTGATGAGCAACTAAGCATAGTTTAGCTATTTTCCGTTCATCCTGACTTATGGGTATGTTGAAAGAGTCTCGGTATACTCTTTTCTATATAATTGGACATTTTTCTCTTTTAAATACTTAATGAATAGTTTTGTTACAAGGACTGTGTGAAGATATCTTAGGAGATAGCAATATGATGGATTTAATATTTTTAAATAAAATTGAATACTGTTTAGAGAAGACTTATTCTAATTGCTTTCTCTTTATTTCTACAAGGAGAAAGTACTACATTTCACCAAGCTTTTTCCTGTTATGGAATCTTATCTTCCATATTTTTTTTGAAAATTGATTCTTTGGCTTATAGGCAATGATTGAAACATATATGATATTTTCCCTGGCATTGGCTAATATAAACTTAATCATTTTCTTTTCATTTTCCCAGCTGATGGATTACTTGCATATCTATCCTGGAAATTTTCAGTTTATAATACACATATCTGTTATCTTTGGATAAATTATTATTTCATGTTACTTTTATGTAAAAAGGGAATAAATTCATGTTTTTAAACAAATCAAGGAATCTCCTTAGTTATGTTATATATAAAAATATCCTGTGTTTATGGCTATCAGAGAAATGCCCTAAATTAAGAGATTTAATAAAAGACACCATATTCATTTTATGAACAAGTAGCACATTCTTTCTTTGAGTTTTTTATTTTTTGTACTTCTCATTCATTTGCTTTAAGACTCTGATCACTCTGTCTCTCTCTCTGTACTTAGATTGAACCAAATGGTACTTCACCACTGAGTTACATCCACAGTTTCTCTTTTTTTCACTTTTTATTTTGAGACAACTTGTCACTCAGCTGCTGAGGTTGCCCTCAAACTTGTGATCCTCTGGACTTAGCCTATTGGGCTGCTGGGATTATCAGAAGGTGCTACTGTATCCAGTCTAAGACTTTGCCTTTAATCAAAGCTTTGCAAAGTATGCTCTTTTATCTGTGATTTTCTTCATTTTTTCCCTTTAGTTACTTAACTAACTACCAAACACAGTTAGTCACTGGGACTATAGTTCTGAGACAGATAGTCACTGCATTAGTATCTGGTCTCCTGAGTCATATATTCAAATAAATTTTGCTTTGTCAGGAACTGTTTAGAGCATGAATTCAGCTGTATCTTTAAAATATTAGGGAGCTAACTGTAAATTCACATGAGTTTGTGTACATGTTGTAGGAAATCTTGGCACTCACTGGGTAGTCTGGTTCTTAATTACAGCAACCCAGGCAGCATTGAACTGATTCTTCTTTAGACTTTGTTTTTAATAAGACATTCTGTTTGACCTGTAGTCTTTTATAATACTATTTTGTTTCTGCTGGTGTCATGTCATTGATTTCACATTTTTATGTGTGATATAGTTTCCATAATTGTATCATAAAACTTGTAATTAATATTTCTTAAATGTGCACAATTTTCAAGGTAATTCTCATATATATTGTGGTGACTTAGAATTGAATTTAACAATTTCAAGAAATGAACCACATTACAAAAACTTATTGGAGGCTTCCCCAGCCTAAATTCTGCATAACTCCATCCTGCTCCACCCTCCCCACTTTCCTCTCACCACTGGGAACCCACTTGCATTGCTCTTCCTCTCTGTCTCCTTTTCTACCATCCTGGCCTTCTCCATCCTTAATCTTGGCCCACTGTGCTGGGTGTCTGTTGGCCACCTTGTGCTGGGCCCTGTAACCAGCATTCTGCCCACCCTACCATGATGGTCATGCCACAGCTCAAGCCTGTGCCAAGCTCAGCTCTCAATCCTGCTGGAATATGCAGGGTTACCCAGAATCAAGGCCCCCTCCCAGGCCTCTGTATAAGAACATGACCTCCTGGGGTGGCTGGATCACAGAGCCTCTTCCTCTCTGGTCAGCACTCTAACCCAGAACATGCACAACTTTGCTGGGCTCCATAGTAAGACTCCAAAGGTTCACATAGGGAGCCTTCACTTTTGCTGCTTGCTGACTATAAAGGCAGGCATCTGAATCTTCCCTATCATCAAAGTTCTCTGAATTTTCTGATGAGGTTCTTTGCATGAATTCCTTCAGTCCCATTGACCCCAATGGGAATAGACATTTGAGTGGGCCACCCAGGAAGCCAGGTGGGTTATTTGAAATGAGCAGCCATCAGATGTTTTCAAACCTTACCAGTTTGGTTGCTGTGCACCATAGCTAACATATATCAACAACTTCCTATACTACAGAACGTCTCCAACTCCTAGGCACTGGATAGCTATAGGAAGAATGAGACAGGTGGTAAGGATGCCAGCAGTCCTGGGGAGGACAAAAAATTATAATAGACTTGTCTTCAAGATGCAATAGAAGCCCACACATCCCAGTCCTGCCCCTGCTCTGAGAGAGTGGGCCAGCCACAGAGAGGATTTTACACAGTCTAAGCACAGCCCCTTACCTGATGTGTCTTACCCTGAGTGGAAGATGGAAATAGAGGAGCAGATACTCTTAGCTGAAGTGATTCTTCAAGGTCACTGCTGAGGTGGATACTGAGGAAAACAATGGATATGGGGACATCCTGGAAAGTGACTTAAAGATGACTGCGTGGCTTCCCCAGGCAAGGAAAGTCTCATTTTTACTCCATTGGTCAAGATCTTGGATAAGAAAGAGGAACAGTAACTCCTAATGTTCAGTAAGTGCCAGTGTCCTTCTGCTCTTCAACCATTCCCTGAACTGTAATAAGACCCATCTGCAAAATGCTAGGGAAGTGCCCAGGACAGGAACATGACTGTCCAAAATAAGCACAGGAGGAGTATAACACCCACTGAGGAGAATGATAAACCTGGAAGCAATGGAAGTCAACCTAAAGGTCAGCTGGGAAACCTAGAGTTGATGACAAAAGAGAGCTGCTCTTTGCATTATTTTCTCACTGTGTTTTGCTTTGCTTTGGGAGGATATTATTTTCCTTAAAGAAAATGAGTGAGTCTGGGCTGATTAATTATTTTAGTTTCTTCTAATGTCACTCAGGAGCCATGATGGATATTTAAAACCTGCTTTCCTGTTTCATTTTAGGTCTAGTCACAACTCTAATGAAGCATTTTTATGTTTTTGCTAATTTTTATTATATTTTATTATTATTTAAAATTAGTTGTATATCACAGTAGAATGTATTTTGATGGGTATTCTGAAGACATGCTGTGTAGAATTGGGTTTAGGAGGCAGTGTTCTCATCTTTCACATGGTTTTGTGTAAATTTTGGATTGGTTTTTCAAGGGTATACATCACTCAAGAACATCTATTTAGAAAGTTCACATTTAAAGAAGGAAATCAGGGATATTAGGCATGCAGCATCTTTGTGGTGCATACAACTATTGAGAAGAAAAAAATTATATTTTATAAATGTTTTAGGATGCTTTATTCCTGGATAATAACTCTCATAACAACTTTAGTTTTTTTTTAATTTTTTGTTTTTTAAATTCAGGTTTCAATCATATCAGGTCTACATTTCTGTAATTTAGTAGAGATTTATTGCTTTAAGTTCTGATGATGAGGGAACTATTTACTTTGAAAGCTATCACTCAGAGCTGGCTTTCCAATTCTATACTTGTGTAAATTGTGGTGCTTTGGTGCCGCTGGCATGGTGGAAAAAAAGTCTTTCCTCATAATGATGTCCTACACAAGACATCACAGATCATGTGTAGGACAAGCAAAATCAGTATACTTGTAATCTGCTGTCTATTGCAAGCAACAGGAGAGAGCCATGAATTTTCAAAGGCATTCATATCCTTTGTAAATTGAGTTACTGTCAGTGATTATCTTTGCTTTCCAAATGATCTCTTCATTTCTTCTTGCTGGTTTTTTATATTATTTTGAAGCTTAGGGATCAATAGGTTTATTTTTGTAGACCATTAGCAATAAAAAAGTTTACTTTGTGTTCACTGAATTTATCTTTTCATTTCCATCAACTTTATGCAGTTTGTGCCCTACAGTAAAGTCCAATTTTTTGATACTCAGCTTTGAAATGTTGTAAAATTCTGATCTTGCAGCATGAGGCATGGATCAAGATGATATTATGCACTGGAATACTGTGCTCCTCACATCACTATCAGAAACTTGTTGCATCCATCACATTCACTTTCTTGGAGCACGGTTGCATCAGGGTATGACACTAACCTGTAGTCTGCATTCTCCAGGACCTGCTATAAAGACCTTGGGCATTGTCACAGAAGGACTGTGTCTGATAGGCATGAGTCAGTTCATGAAGCTGAACCTTTATGCCAAGACAGATTTTCAAGGTATATGTGCATTTAAAGGTATTTTGAAGGGCTCCTTGGAAACTTGGGCCAAGATAATTTCTGGAAGCAAGCAAATTGCAGGACAGTAGCAAATGTAGTGGGGCCTGGCAGGGGGAGTGTGCAGAGAACAGCTCTACTTTTTGGCCAGCTGCCTCCTGGCCTCCATCACACTTGCTAAATGACTCAGTTCCTTCTCTCCTCTTTAGGGATCACAGGAGGCACCCACTTCCACCTAGAATAAAAGTTCAACATTAGAGATTTATGCTGTCACCTGTTTAAGCATTGTAGAAAAAGAGGAGCACCCTGCAAAGTTTGGTGATGTTTTTCAACTTAATCATCACCAACTCACAGAGCTGCAGGGGAGGCACCACAGCCCTATGTCTGAAGCTGTCCCCAGTAATTATTCCATGGGTCTGTGAGGGTTGTAGGACATTTCCATGACTGATCAATATAGTGGGTGAGTCCAGGCTTGGAGGAGTGGTGTTCAAGGTCAGTGACACTGGGTTCAGTGTCTTGCTGGGTGACAGCAAGCAATTGAACATGCTTCCTTGAACAAGCAACCGAACATGCTTCCATGACTTCCCTGGCCACTAGACCTGGTAGGGACCAAAAGACTGTAGCAGAATCGGTGTCACCAAATGACCAGCATGCCTGGTGCAGGCTGAATGAGGACAGTACCACCTGCCAGGCCTTGAGGGTAGTGTGGACTGCAAGTTTTCACCAGGATTCCTTGCCCAGAAAGGAACTGAAACACTTAGGTATGATATGCCATGCCCCAACACTCCTTCTCCCCTTCCAGTGGCTTAAGAAGTTGGCATCGCAATTCTTGAATATAACAGGCCCCTGGGGCTGCCTACCTCTGTCTTCCCTCCTAATATCACAGCTCAGCCTGGGCTTGCCTTGAGTCTTTGTCAGAAAGGGCCATAACCAAAAGCTTCTCTGGTTGCCATGGGTCCTGTGATGCTGTTCTGATGTTAGTCTGCCTTTCTGTGAAATCACCAGGTATCTGCAGAGCATCCAGGATGTCACAGCATGCACTCATTGGGACCCAAGTCTCCCAAGGCCTAGAAGCAGCCCCTGAGGATAGAAACCAAGTACCATCTCCTGAAGGAGCCTCAAATCTCCACACCCTTCAATCTCAACTGGCTGGATGTCAACAGAGAATATGTAGTTGTCTCGTGATTTGCTGTCATTTTACAGGAAAATTGTTATCAAACTTAGGCAAGATTTTGGATGGAAGATAATGATAGCATGGCAGTAGACATCATAGAAAATGAGTTTAGAATCTACGTAATTAAAATGATCCATGAAGCAAAAGAGAAGAGCACAAATGCAGGTAATGTGTTATCACTCCAATAAACAGTTAAAGAGAAAATATAGGAAGGAAAGAGCACTTCAGTAAAGAGACTGAGATTCTGGGGAAAAAAAAACAAATGCTTGAAATGAAAAAAGAATAAAAAACAAATTAAAAACTAAATATATAGCATTACCAACAGACTAGATCTTGTGGAAGACAGAATCTCAGACAATGAAGGCACAGTATTTAATCTTGAAGATAAGTTGACCAAACTGGGAATATGGTAAGAAATCATGAACAGAACTTCCAAGAATTATGAGAAATCATGAAAAGACCACTTAAGGATTATTGGGATTGAGGAAGGCACAGAGATGCAAACCAAAGAAATGAATGTCTTCAGAGGGCAGGGCAGCCAGAGACCTCTTCAGGCGGCTCTGCCCACTCCAGCTGCAGGCTCTCTTCACGGGGCGATCCAAGATGGCGGCCTAGAGGGAGACTGCACCCCCAGTCGCTCCAGAACCCAGGAGTTAAGAAGGGGAGGCATTGAGAGACTCAGACTGAAATAGAGCCACGAGTGAGTCTGCCCACTGGGTAAAGCTCGGCCCAGGTGACAGGCCCAGATAGAGGTGGCTTATCGGAGCCGGGCAGGGCAGCTAGAGTCATCCACAGGCAGCCCTGCGCACTCCGGCAGTGGGCTCCTCCCACACGGCCAGCTGCACGGCGCAGGCCCACAGTGAGAGCATTTCCGCACAGAGCCAGTTCCAAACTGTGGAACCAGTAGGGGGCTAGGGGCAGTTTTCTTCAGATGAGCTGCTTTATCTGATTCCTCCAAGACATCAGGCTACTGAAGGCTGGGAGGTGATACACTGGAAATCTACCGGGACACTATAAGCCAGTAGCGGAAAACTGCAATATCTCAGGGTCCCACTGACAACTGACCAATATGAGAAAACAAGGGAAGAAAATGTCCCAAACAAACCTAGATACTACATCAATAAAACCCAATGACAGCACAGCAGAAGAAATGTCAGAAAGGGAGTTCAGAATGTACGTAATTAAAACGATCAGGGAAGCTAATGAGGAGATGAAAGAGCAAATGCAGGCATTGAAGGAGGAGATGAAAGAGCAAATGCAGGCATTAAATGATCGCAACAATCAACAGTTAAAAGACCAAATACGGGAAGCAAGAGATCATTTCAATAAAGAGTTAGAGATACTGAAAAAAAAAAAACAAACTGAAATACTTGAAATGAAGGAAACAATAAACCAAGTTAAAAACTCCATAGAAAGCATAACCAATAGGATAGAACACCTGGAAGACAGAACCTCAGTCATTGAAGACAAATTATTTAATCTTGAAAGCAAAGTTGGCCAAACAGAAAAGATGGTAAGAAATCATGAACAGAATCTACAAGAATTATGGGATATCATGAAAAGGCCAAATTTAAGAATTATTTGGATTGAGGAAGGCTTAGAGAAACAAACCAAAGGAATGAACAATCTATTCAATGAAATAATAACAGAAAATTTCCCAAATCTGAAGAATGAAATGGAAAACCAAGTACAAGAGGCTTATAGAACTCCAAACATACAAAATTACAACAGACCCACACCAAGGAACATTATTATGAAAATACCTAACATACAAAATAAAGACAGAATTTTAAAGGCCGCGAGAGAAAAGAATCAAATTACATTCAGAGCGAAACCAATAAGAATATCAGCAGATTTTTCAATCCAGACCCTAAAAGCTAGAAGGACCTGGAACAACATATACCAAGCCCTGAAAGAAAATGGATGCCAACCAAGAATCTTATACCCAGCAAAACTTACCTTCAAATTTGAAGATGAAATAAGATCCTTCCATGATAAACAAAAGCTAAAGGAATTTACAAAAAGAAAGCCAGCATTACAGAACATTCTCAGCAAAATATTCCATGAGGAAGAGATGAAAAACAACGATGCAAATCAGCAACAGGAGGCGCTAGCCTAAAGGAATAGCCAAATAAAGGAGAACCCAATTCATGTCAAAAACAAATATGAGTCAATTGACTGGGAATACAAATCATATCACAATAATAACCCTGAATGTTAATGGCCTGAATTCATCAATGAAAAGACACAGACTGGCAGATTGGATTAAAAAGAAAAATCCAACAATATGCTGCCTGCAAGAGACTCATCTCATAGAAAGAGACACCCATAGACTAAAGGTGAAAGGATGGGGAAAAACATACCATGCACACGGACACAGCAAAAAAGCTGGAGTATCCATCCTCATCTCAGATAATGTGGACTTCAAACCAAAACTAGTCAGAAGGGATAAAGAAGGACATTACATGCTGCTTAAGGGAAGCATAAATCAGCAAGACATAACAATCATAAATATCTATGCCCCAAACATTGGCTCATCCACGTACGTCAAAAAAATCCTTCTCAATTACAGAATTCAAATAGACCACAACACAATAATACTAGGCGATTTTAACACACCTCTCTCACCACTGGATAGATCGTCCAAACAAAAATTGAATAAAGAAACTATAGATCTCAACAACACAATCAGCAATTTAGACTTAACGGACATATATAGAATATACCATCCAACAAAGAACGAATACACTTTCTTCTCAGCAGCACATGGATCCTTCTCTAAAATAGACCATATTTTATGCCACAAAGCTACTGTTAGCAAATACAAGAAGATAGAGATACTACCTTGTACTCTCTCAGATCATAATGGATTGAAATTAGAAATAAATGACAGAATGAAAAACAGAAACTTCTCCAATACCTGGAGACTAAATAATACACTATTATATGATGAATGGATAACAGAAGACATCAGGAGGGAAATAAAAAATTCTTAGAACTAAACGAGAACAAAGACACATCATATCAAAATCTCTGGGACACTATGAAAGCAGTACTTAGAGGAAGATTTATTTCATGGGGTGCATTCAAAAAAAGAAGTAGAAATCAACAAATAAATGACTTAACACTACAGCTCAAAGTGCTAGAAAAAGAAGAGCAGACCAATACCAAAAGTAGTAGAAGACAGGAAATAGTTAAAATCAGAGCCGAAATCAACAAAATTGAAACAAAAGAAAAAATTGGAAAAATTAACAAAATAAATAGTTGGTTCTTTGAAAAAATAAATAAAATTGATAAACCCTTAGCCACACTAACAAAGAGAAAGAGGGAGAAAACTCAAATTACTAAAATTCGGAATGAACAAGGAAACATCACAACAGACACGAGTGAAATACAAAACATAATTAGAAGCTATTTCGAAAATCTATACTCCAACAAAACAGAAAACCTCGAAGACATCAACAAATTTCTAGAGACATATGAACTACCTAAACTGAACGAGGAAGACATACACAACTTAAATAAACCAATTTCAAGCAATGAAATAGAAGAGGTCATCAAAAGCCTACCAACAAAGAAAAGTCCAGGACCAGATGGGTTCTCAGCCGAGTTCTACAAAACCTTTAAAGAAGAGCTCATTCCAATACTTCTCAAACTATTCCATGAAATAGAAGAGGAGGGAACCGTACCAAACTCGTTCTATGAAGCCAATATCACCCTGATACCTAAACCAGACAGAGACACATCGAGGAAAGAAAATTTCAGACCAATATCCTTAATGAACATCGACGCAAAAATTCTCAACAATATTTTAGCAAATCGCATACAAATATATATTAAAAAGATAGTGCACCACGATCAAGTGGGTTTTATCCCAGGGACGCAAGGTTGGTTCAACATTCGGAAATCAATAAATGTCATTCACCATATCAACAGACTTAAAGTTAAGAATCACATGATTATTTCAATAGATGCAGAAAAAGCATTTGATAAAATACAGCATCCCTTCATGCTCAAAACACTAGAAAAAATTGGGGTAGTGAGAACATTCCTAAACATTATAAAGGCAATCTACGCTAAGCCCATGGCTAATATCATTCTAAATGGTGAAAAACTGAAAGCGTTCCCCCTAAAAACTGGAACAAGGCAGGGATGCCCTCTTTCACTGCTTCTATTCAACATCGTCCTTGAGACTCTAGCCAGAGCAATCAGACAAACCAAAGAAATTAAAGGGATACGAATAGGAAAAGAAGAACTCAATCTATCCCTGTTCGCTAATGACATGATTATATATTTAGAGGAACCTGGAAATTCCACCAGAAAACTTTTAGAACTCATAAGTGAATTCAGTAAAGTAGCAGGTTACAAGATCAATGCTCATAAATCCAATGCATTTTTATACATAAGTGATGAATCTTCAGAAAGAGAAATTAGGAAAACTACCCCATTCACAATAGCATCAAAAAAAAATAAAATACTTGGGAATCAATCTCACAAAAGAGGTGAAAGACCTCTACAATGAGAACTACAGAACACTAAAGAAAGAAATTAAAGAAAACCTTAGAAGATGGAAAGATCTCCCATGTTCCTGGATAGGCAGAATTAATATCGTCAAAATGGCTATACTACCTAAAGTGCTATACAGATTCAATACAATTCCAATTAAAATCCCAATGATGTACCTTGCAGAAATAGAGCAAGCAATTATGAAATTCATCTGGAAGAATAAAAAACCTAGAATAGCTAAAGCAATCCTCAGTAGCAAGAGCGAAGCAGGGGGTATTGCAATACCAGATCTTCAACTCTACTACAAAGCAATAGTAACAAAAACGGCATGGTATTGGTACCAAAATAGACAGGTAGATCAATGGTACAGAATAGAGGACATGGACACAAACCCAAATAAATACAATTTTCTCATACTAGACAAAGGTTCCAACAATATGCAATGGAGAAAAGATAGCCTCTTCAACAAATGGTGCTGGGAAAACTGGAAAACCATATGCAATAGAATGAAATTAAACCCCTATCTCTCACCCTACACAAAACTCAACTCAAAATGGATCAAGGACCTCGGAATCAGACCAGAGACCCTGCATCTTATAGAAGAAAAAGTAGGTCCAAATCTTCAACTTGTTGGCTCAGGATCAGATTTCCTTAACAGGACTCCCATAGCACAAGAAATAAAACAAGAATCAACAACTGGGATAGATTCAAACTTAAAAGCTTTCTCTCAGCAAAGGAAACTATCAGCAATGTGAATACAGAGCCTACAGAGTGGGAGAATATCTTTGCCAACCATACCTCAGATAGAGCGCTAATTTCCAGAATCTATAAAGAACTCAAAAAACTCTACACGAAGAATACAAATAATCCAATCAACAAATGGGCTAAGGAAATGAACAGACACTTCACAGAAGAAGATGTACAAGTAATCAACAGATATATGAAAAAATGTTCAACATCCCTAGTAATAAGGGAAATGCAAATCAAAACTACCCTAAGATTTCATCTCACCCCAATTAGAATGGTGATTATCAAGAATACAAGCAACAATAGGTGTTGGCGAGGATGTGGTGAAAAAGGAACACTCATACATTGCTGGTGGGGTTGCAAATTAGTGCAGCCACTCTGGAAAGCAGTGTGGAGATTCCTCAGAAAGCTTGGAATGGAAACACCATTTGACCCAGCTATCCCACTCCTTGGCCTATACCCAAAGGACTTAAAATCAGCATACTACAGAGATACAGCCACATCAATGTTCATTGCTGCTCAATTCACCATAGCCAGATTGTGGAACCAACCTAGATGCCCTTCAGTTGATGAATGGATAAAGAAACTGTGGCATATTTATACAATGGAATATTACTCTGCAATGAAGAATGATAAAATTATGGCATTTGTAGGCAAATGGTCGAAATTGGAGAATATCATGGTAAGTGAGAGAAGCCAATCTCAAAAAACTAAAGGACGAATGATCTCGCTGATAAGCGGATGAGGACATATAATGGGGGGTGGGAGGGGCTAGCATTAGGTTTAGGGTTAGGTTTAGAGTTAGGCTATAGAGCGGCAAGAATGAAGGAAAGAAGGACTGTGTAGAGGGAAAAGAGGGGTGGGAGGGGTGGGGGGAGGGGAAAAATAAAATAAACATCATTACCCTATGTAAATGTAAAAAATAAAAAAAAGAAATGAATGTCTTCAATAAAATAATATCTGAAAATTTCCCAAACCTGAAGAAAGAAATGGAAAATCAAATACAAGAGGCTCACAGAACACAAGGTGCAGAAAATTATAACAGATCCACACCAAGTCATATTATCATGAAAATACTTCACATGCAAAGTAAAGTTAGGATTTTAAGGGCTGTGAGAGAAAATCATCAAATTGCATATAAGGGGAAAACAACACAGATATCAGCAGATTTCTCAGCACAGGCCCTAAAAGCAAGAAGGGTCTGGAATGATTTACTTAATTTTTTAAAGAACATGGATGCCAATCAATAATCTTATACCCAGCAAAACTAACCTTCAGATTTAATGATGAAATAAAATCTTTCCAGGATAAACAAAAGCTAGAAGAACATACAAGTAGAAAGCCCGGAGTAGAGATCATTCTCAGCAAAATATTTCAAGAGGAGGAAGTGAAAAACAACAGTACAAGTCCACAAATGGAGAAACTACCCTAAAGAAAAAGTCAATAAAAGAGAAACCAATTGAAGTTAAAAACCAAAATTAAGCAAAAATTACCAGAAATACAAATTATATCAAAATTGTAACCCTGAATGTTAATGGCCTAAACTCCTAAATCAAAAGACATTGGCAGGTTGAATTAAAAAGAAAGACCCAACAATATATTGTCTTCAAGAGACTCATCTTATAGAAAATGATATACACAAACTAGAGATGAAAGGATTCAGAAAACAAACCATGCACATGGACTCAGTAAAAAAGCAGGGGTCTTCATCCTTATATCAGAAAATGTGAATTTCAAATCTAAGTCAGAAGGGATAATGAAGGATATTTCATACTGCTCAAGAGAACAATAAAGAAGCAAGAAGCATCATTTTAAATATTTATGCCCCAAACAATGATGCATCAATATACAGCAAACTAACCCTTCTCAATATGAAGAATCAAATACACCACTACCCAATAATACTGGGTGACTTTAACACACCACTCTCACCACTGGATAGAAACTCCAAACATAAAATTACAAAGAAACTATAGGATTAAATAATACAATCAATGTAATATACTTAATGGGCATGTATAGAGTATTTCATCGATCATCGAGCTAACACACTTTCTTCTCAGCAGCTCATCGATTCTTCTCCAAAATAGACCATATGTTATGCAACAAAGAAGCCATTAGTAAATACAAAAAAAAATTAGACATACTATCTTGCATTCTATGAGATCATAATGGAATGGGATTAGAAATCAATGATAAAATAAAAACAAAAACTTTTCATACACCTGTAGGCTAAAAAATAGGCTATTGAATGATGCAAAAATAACAGAAGAGATTAGAAAAGAAATAAAGAATTCATAAAGGTAAAATAAAACAACAAAACAACATATCAAAATCTCTGGGACACTCTGAAAGCAGTAAATAAAGGAAAGTTCATTGTACTGAGCTCATACATTAAAATAATAAAAAATCAACAACTATATGACTTAACGTTATATCTCAAAGCCCTAGAAAAAGAAAAAAAAAAACAGTTCAACACCAAAAATAGAAGACAGAAAGTAATTAAAATCAGAGCTGAAATCAATGAAATTGAAACAAAAAAAATTCAAAAAATTGACAAAACCAAAAGTTGATTCTCTATAAAAGTAAAAAAATAGATAAACTCTTGGCCATACTAACAAAGAGAAGGAGAGAGAAAACTCACATTACTAAAAATCATGATAAAAAAGAAAATATTATGACAGATACCATTGAAATATGTAACATAATTAGAAGTTACTTTGAAAATCTATAATCCAACAAAATAGAAAATATTGAACACACTGACAATTTTGAGAAACATACAATCCTCCCAAACTGAAGCAGGAAGACATACACATTGTAAGCAGATCAATTTCAAGCACAGAAATAGAAGAAGGCATCAAAAGTCTATTAACAAAGAAAAGTCCAGGAATAGATGGATTCTTAGTTGAATTCTATAAGACCTTCAAAGAAGAACTAATACAAACATTCCTCAATGCATTCCAGGAAATAGAAAAGAAGGAAACCCTTCCAAACTCATTCTATGAAGCTAGAATCACTCTGATACCAGAACCAAAGACACATCAAGGAAAGAAAATATTATCTCAATATTCCTGATGAACATAGATGCAAAATCCTTTTTTAAAATTCTGGCAAATTGCATACAAGAAAATATTAAAAGGATAGTGTTCCATAAGAAAGTGGAGTTCATACCAGGGATGGAAGGTTGGTTCAACATCTGGAAGTTAATACATAATTCATCACATCAATAGATTTACAGTTAAGAATACAGCACCCCTTCATGCTGAAAACAGTAGAAAATATAGGGATAGTAGAAACATACCTCAAGATTGTAAAGACTAACTACACTAAGCCCACAGAAAACATCATTCTTAATGGAGAAAAACTGAAAGCATTCCCTCTAAAAACTGGAACAAGACAGGGATGCCCTCTTTCACCACTTCTATTCAAAATCTTTCTTGAAACACTAACTAGAGCAGTTAGGCAGAAAAAAGTAATTAAAGGAATATGAAAAGAAGGAATCAAGTTGTCACTATTTGCTGATAACATGATTCTATATTCATAGGATTCAAAATTTCCACCAGAAAACTACTAAACCTAATAAATAAATTCAGAAAAGTAGCAGGATATAAAATCAATACACATTAATCTAATGCATTTCCATTCATAAGTGATGTATCCTCTGAAAGAGAAATTAGGAAAACCACTCCTTTCACAATAGCCTCAAAAATAAAAACACTTGGGAATCAATCTAAGAGAAGAGGTGAAAGACTGCTACAATGAAAACTACAGAACATTAAAGAAAGAAATTAATGAAAACCTTAGAAGATAGATCTTTCATTTTCTTGGATAGGCAGAATTAATATTTTCAAAATGGTCATACTACCAAAGGTGCTAAATGGATTCAATGCAATTCCAATTAAAATCCCAATGATATTCCTCATGGAAATAGAGAAAGCAATCATGAAATTCATCTGGAAGCATAGACAATCGAGAATCAATAAAACAATCCTGAGCACAAAGATTGAAGCAGGAGGTATCAAAATACCAGATCTTAAACTATAGTATGGGCCAATAGTACAAAAATGGCATGATACTGGCACCACAATAGACAGGCAGACCAATGGTATAGAAGATACAGAGACAAACCCACAAAAATACAATTACCTCATAATGTACAAGTGGACAATAACATACAATGGTTAAAAAAAAGCCTGTTCAAAAACTGGTGGGAAAACTGGAAATCCATATGCAGTAAAATAAAATTAAAACTCAATCTCTCACCCTGCACATAACTCAACTCAAATGGATCAAGGACATAGGAATTAGGCCAGAGACCCTGCATCTACTAGAAGATGTAGGCCCAAATCTTCATCATGTTGGCTTAGGCTCAGACTTCCTTAACATGACTCCCAAAGCACAAGAAATCAAAACAAGAATCAATAAATGGGATGGATTCAAACTAAAAAGCTTGTTCTCAGTAACAATCAATAATGCGCCAAGAGAGCCTACAGAATGAGAGAAACTCTTTGCTGTATGCACTTTAGATAGAGCACTAATCTCCAAAATTTATAAAGAACTTACAAAACTTTACACCAAAAGTACAAATAACCCAATCAATAAAGGGACCAAGGAACTGGACAGACTCTTCACAGAAGAAGAGATAAAGGTGAGTAATACATACATGAAAAAGTGTTCAGAATCTCTAGTAATTAGAGAAATGCAAATTAAAACAACTAAAATTTCATCTTACTCCAATAAGAATTACTATTTTCAAGAACACAAACAATAATAGATTTTGGCATGGATGTGGGTAAAAATGTACACTCATACATTGCTGGTGGAGTTGCAAATTATTACAGTCACTCTGGAAAGAAGTATAGAAATTTCTCAGAAAATTGGAATGGACCCACTTTTGACCCAGCTATCCTACAACTCAATTCATACCCAAATGAGTTCACATTAGCATACTACAGTAACATAGCCACATCAATATTTATAGCAACACAATTCACAATAGCAAGGTTGTAGAACCATCCTAGATGCCATTCAACAGATGAATGGATAAAGAAGCTGTGGTATATATACACAATGGAATATTATTCAGCCATAAAGAATAATATTGTTGCATTTGCAGATAAATGGATGGAATTGGAGAATATCATGCTAAGTGAAATAAGTCAATCCCCAAAAACCAAAGGCTGAATGTTTTCTCTCATAAGTGCATGATGATACATAATAGGGGTGGGGCATGAGAGAAGAATGGAGAAACATTAGATTACCTAGAGGAAAATGAGAGGGTGGAGGGGCAATGGTATGAAAGATGGTGGAATGAGACAGACATCATTACACTATGTACATGTATGATTACATGAATAGTATGAATCTGAATCATGCACAACCTTAGAAATGAAAATTTGTACACCATCTCTATACAACATATTAAAATGCAGTGTATAAAGATAAAAACATAAATAAAAAAAACAAAGAAGATGCAGTTGCTTTATCTTGCCAAACTCTCTGGATTAGAAGAGCATTATTTATTACTCACTTACATGCTAGAATCTTGCAGTAGTATCACTGTCTTTCATGTGGATATTGGTAATTATTTTTGATGCTAAAACATTGTTAATCATTCACCCACATTATTATTGTTTGGATATGTGAGTATAGGCAGGACAGATCCTAGGAAAAGGTATGAAGTAGGGTTAGACACAGTGCAAACTCCCCCTACCGTACTCTAGAGTCGTTTCATCCACCCTGCATCCTGTGTCCACAGTGTGGTTCATTTCAAACTGGTTGCAGTTCTTTGGCTCCCACAACATTTAGCACTTATTATGTTGCCTGTTAATCTGGCAAACTTCATTAAACTGTGGACCCTCAAGACTAGAACTGTATCCTGTTCCCCAAGGTGTCTCCCAGTATCTAGCTTGTTGACTGGAGTACAGATGATACAGTAATTATCAATGACTATCTAAATGAAAAGATACCAAAGAATTCATAAAGAGATGTCAACAAAAGGTAAGGGTTAAAAAAAATCAAGTCTGTTATCCTTTTGAGTGGGTCATTTTGCTTGTCAGAATTATACATGCCAAGTACCATCTCTGTGCCAGAAGTATGATGTACACAATGCGATTTAGGGTCTTATTGGAAAATGGTAAGCTAAACAGATTCCAATTGCTATTTCATTTCTCCAGCTTACTACTGAAATTGAGGTAGGTTATGATGATGTGACTATGTCCCAGGAGAAATCAGGTTTCTTTCTTTCCCCTGGCTCTTATTTCTATCACATGAAATCAAGCTTTAGTTACACACAGCAAAACATCAAATTTTAATCCTTTTAACTGAGGCAGAGAAGCAAAATCTAGTAATTTTAAGTTAAATTATCAATGAGCAAATCTAGTACTTTAAAAAAGCTTTAGCCTGGACACCCTAATCTTTAGTTAAAATTATACATACCAAGTAAAATTACTGTGCCGGAAGCATGATGTATGCAATGAGATTTAGGGTCTTATTGAAAATGGTGATAAAAGGCCTCATTGTTTGAAAGGTTCAAGGTTAGAACAGCAGAGAATGAGTAGAGCAGAAAGGATTGTATGGCTACAGTGAGCTCCTGGGGGCAGGACCCAGAGCTTCTGTGGAATTCAGCAACTATTTGTAAACAATGAATGGTCTCTTCTTTTCCTCCTTATTGGCAATTAAGCAACATGATTGAAATATGGCTTGGTGACATTCTAGAAAAGGTTTTGGGAATGACTAAAATTATACTAACTTTCTCATGCAGTATTCCAAACAATAAGTATTGTTCATTTCCACGATTATTCTACACATTATCAGGATCTCTGGGAGTTGGGAAGTATGTACCTAGAGGATATGAAAATTAGGATCCAGTCACCTGGATTTTGTATTAAAATAAAGATTGCTGAGTCCTTAGTACTTTGATAGGATCTGATGTAAGCATTTCATTCAAGTGCCTAATAATGTCCTTGTTTCAGGGATGATACTGTTAACCACTGAAGGGCAGTAGTTCCTAGTTTACATTTAGAAATCTGCAGAATAAATTGCACTGTGTGTGGTGAGGGGTGATATTGGTGATTGGCCCAGGTGTGATCTATCACTGAGCTGCATCATCAACCCATTTTATTTTGAGACAGGGTCTTGTCAAGTTGCTGAGACTGGCCTTGAACTTGTGATCCTCTTGTCCCAGTCCTGAATTACTAGGATTATAGTCCTGTTTCACTGTACCTCACTTTATTACTGCATTGAAAGACTACTTGCTTGAATGTTTCAATTTTAGTTTTACCAAACCCTCCTGGATTTTCTCTTGGTGACATTCAAAATGCAGCCCTCCCCCCCAAAAAAATATAACTCAGTATTGATGACTGATGGGTTATATGACCTTGGGCCCTCTTTTTTTGGTTGGATCATGAAACTAAGGGAAAACAATTTTGCACCTTTAAAATATTACTACTCTTCCAATGAAAAGGATAGTTGAACAGAGCAATTTTTAAAATGATAAACAAAAAACATGATACAATGAAGGTTTTCTGAACTAGAAAATGCAATCGATGCATTCTCACCATTCAGATTAGGATTATGTCCACACTAAACTTAAAAGAGTAATTTCCTTTCAAAATAACAAATCTCTTCCACATACGCTACTTATGTACTGGTAAAGGAAACAAAATAGACTTGGTCTACAACAAATTTTAAGTGATGCTGATAGGTTTCTTGTGATCTTTGCAAAGGTAGACTGGAAACCTGAGTGGGACAACTGGCAGAGCTGAGGAGTTTCTGCACACAATCATTCATGTACACTAATTGTTCATCCATCTATAATCATAATAGCAGACTATAGCAGATATTAAAGAATTCCAATTAGGGAGAAAAGGCACTAGGCTTTCTGAAAGAGGTAGGATTTTGAACTGAAATATATTTTATAAAGAGAGAGATGTCAAGGCACTCTGCTAAGTGCTGAATGTCAAGGATCCAGATTTATAAATAAAGTGAAATGTCTCTTTCAATTGGATAATTTGACATTTTGAGCTTATTCCAAACTTTTAAGTAGATTTTTATCAAATTTGAATGCACTCAGTAAGTACAGATGCATGTTGAAACCCAGTGAAGCTAGTTTAAATTTGCATTTGAGACTGCTAAAATTTTTAGTTTGGAAATCTAAGCCATCAAATATGTGCAATGCTCTGAAGCAGGGACTGTAAGAGATATAGAAAATGTGAATTAACAAGAGAGTAAACAATGTGCACAGGAAATGAGTGGTTCTTTGCATCCAGGGACTGGAGAGATTCTGAAGAAGTGCTGCCTGAGCTGAGCTGGAAGAATGGACAGGATTTTGATAGAGAGCAAAGAATATTTTAGAACTTAATAGATCTGCTTAATTTGGATAGGGAAAGCATATTCAGGAAGAGACCTGGTGATAATTGAATTCTGAAAAGGACATGTGGGCCTTGAAGAGTTCCAAATTAATATGTTGCTATACCTTCAAAAGTGATATCCATGTGAAGGAAGAACTCAATAGAAAGTGGAAGGAACAGGAAGATAGGAGAAAATAATTACACTAGTTCAAACACGTAAGGGAGAGTGGACAATAATTATAAGAGGTCAATTTTGAAGACATTTCCAAGCAAGATTGAGAAGAACTTGAGTTTGGTTTGACAAATAAGAAGGGAGTAAAAGTGAGGATGAGGCAAACTGACTGACTATGAACTGGCAATACTTTAGTAACAATAGCTAATGTGAATTGAAGACTTGCTGTGTGCCAGTCTGGGCCACTCATCATGGCTTTTCATTTAATGCTACTAGTAGTTCTATTTTAAAGTTGAGAGGTGCTGTATTTTATCAAATGTTTTTTCTACATCTATCAAAATAATCATGTGATTCTTGACTTTAAGTCTATTGATATGGTGAATTACGTTTATTGATTTCCTGATGTTGAACCAACCTTGCATCCCTGGGATGAAACCCACTTGATCATGGTGCACTATCTTTTTAATATGTTTTTGTATGCAATTTGCAAAAATTTTGTTGAGAATTTTTGCGTCGAGGTTCTTTAAGGATATTGGTCTGAAATTTTCTTTCCTCTATGTGTCTCTGTCTGGTTTAGGTATCAGGGTGATATTGGCTTCATAGAACGAGTTTGGGAGGGTTCCCTCCTCTTCTATTTCATGGAATAGTTTGAGGAGTATTGGAATGAGCTCTTCTTTAAAGGTTTTGTAGAACTCGGCTGAGAACCCATCTGGTCCTGGACTTTTCTTTGTTGGTAGGCTTTTGATGACCTCTTCTATTTCATTGCTTGAGATTGGTTTATTTAAGTTGTGTATGTCCTCCTCGTTCAGTTTAGGCAATTCATATGTCTCTAGAAAGCTGTTGATGTCTTTGAAATTTTCTATTTTGTTGGAGTATAGATTTTCAAAATAGCTTCTAATTATGTTTTGTATTTCAGTTGTGTCTGTTGTGATATTTCCTTGTTCATTCCGAATTTTAGTGATTTGTGTTTTCTCTCGTCTTCTCTTTGTTAGTGTGGCTAAAGGTTTATCAATTTTGTTTATTTTTTCAAAGAACCAACTATTTATTTTGTCAATTTTTTGTATTGTTTCTTTTGTTTCAATTTCATTGATTTCAGCTCTGATTTTTACTATTTCCTGTCTTCTACTACTTTTGGTGTTGGTTTGTTCTTCTTTTTCTAGGGCTTTGAGCTGTAGTGTTAGGTCGTTTATTTTTTGAGTTTTACTTCTTTTATTAAATGCGCTCCATGAAATAAATCTTCCTCTAAGTACTGCTTTCATACTGTCCCAGAGATTTTGATATGATGTTTCTTTGTTCTCGTTTACCTCTAAGAATTTTTTAATTTCCTTCCTAATATCTTCTCTTATCCATTCATCATATAATAGCATATTGTTTAATCTCCAGGTGTTGGAGTAGTTTCTGTTTTTTACTCTTTTATTTATTTCTAAGTTCAATCCATTATGATCTGATAGAATACAATGTAGTGTCTCTATCTTTTTGTATTTGCTGACATTAGCTTTGTGGCATAATATATGGTCTATTCTAGAGAAGGATCCATGTGCTCCTGAGAAGAAAGTGTATTCACTCTTGGTTGGATGGTATATTCTATAAATGTCTGTTAAGTCTAAATTATTGATTGTGTTATTTAGATCTATGGTTTCTTTGTTCAATTTTTGTTTGGAAGATCTGTCCAGTGGTGAGAGAGGCATGTTAAAATCACCTAGTATTATTGTGTTATCGTCTATTTGGTTTCTAAAATTGAGAAGGATTTGTTTAACATACATGGATGAGCCACTGTTTGGGGCATAGATGTTTATGATTGTTATATCTTGCTGATTTATGCTTCCCTTAAGCAGGATGGAATGACCTTCTTTATCCCTTCTGAGTAACATTGGCTTGAAGTCCACATTATCTGAAATGAGGATGGATACTCCAGCTTTTTTGCTGTGTCCATGCGCATGGTATGTTTTTCCCCATCTTTTCACCTTTAGTCTATGGGTATCTCTTTCTATGCGGTGAGTCTCTTGCAGGCAACATATTGTTGGATCTTTCTTTTTAATCCAATCTGCCAGTCTATGTCTTTTGATTGATGAATTCAGGCCATTAACATTCAGGGTTATTATTGAGATATGATTTGTATTCCCAGTCATTTGGTTCATATTAAAATTTTATTTATTTATTTATTTATTTTTTGACACATCTTGGTTCCTCCTTTATTTGACAGTTCCTTTAGGATAATTCCTCCCTTTGCTGATTTGCTTCTCTGTTTTTTATCTCTTCCTCATGAAATATTTTGCTGAGAATGTTCTGAAATGCTGGCTTTCTTTTTGTAAATTCCTTTAGCTTTTGTTTATCATGGAATGATTTTATTTCATCGTCAAATTTGAAGGTAAGTTTTGCTGGGTATAAGATTCTTGGTTGGCATCCATTTTCTTTCAGAGCTTGAAAAATGTTGTTCCAGGTCCTTCTAGCTTTTAGGGTGTGGATTGAAAAATCTGCTGATATACGTATTCATTTCCCCCTGAATGTAATTTGGTTCTTTTCTCTCACAGCCTTTAAAATTTTGTCTTTATTTATATGTTAGGTAGTTTCATTAAAATGTGCCTTGGTGTGGGTCTGTTGCAATTTTGTGTATTTGGAGTCCTATAAGCCTCTTGGACTGGATTTTCCATTTCATTCTTCAGATTTGGGAAATTTTCTGATATTATTTCATTGAATAGATTGTTCATTCCTTTGGTTTGTTTTTCTAAGCCTTCCTCAATCCCAATAATTCTCAAATTTGGCCTTTTCATGATATCCCATAGTTCTTGCTGATTCTAAGCACCCCTTCAAGCTCAAAACACTAGAAAAAATAGGGATAGTGGGACCATTACTTAACATTTTAAAGCCCATCTATGCTAAGCCTATGGCTAATGTCATTCTAAATGGTGAAGAACTGAAAGCATTCCCTCTAAAACCTGGAAAAAGACAGGGGTGCCCTCTTTCACCACTTCTATTCAATATCGTCCTTTAAACTCTAGCCAGAGCAATTAGACAGACCAAAGAAATTAAAGGGATACGTATAGGAAAAGAAGAACTCAAGCTATCCTTATTTGCTGATGATATGATTATATACTTAGAGGAACCAGGAAATTCCACCAGAAAACTTTTAGATCTCATAAGTGAATTCAGTAAAGTAGCGGGATATAAGATCAATGCACATAAATCTAAGGCCTTTTTATACATAAGCGATGACTCTTCAGAAAGAGAAATTAGGAAAACTACCCCATTCACAATAGCATCAAAAAAAAAATACTTGGGAATCAATCTCACAAAAGAGGTGAAAGCCCTCTACAATGAGAACTACAGAACACTAAAGAAAGAAATTAAAGGAAACCTTTGAAGATGGAAAGATCTCCCATGTTCTTGGATAGGAAGAATTAATATTGTCAAAATGGCCATACTACCAAAAGTGCTATACAGATTCAATGCAATTCCAATTAAAATCCCAATGATGTACCTTACAGAAATAGAGCAAGCAATTATGAAATTCATCTGGAAGAATAAAAAACCCAGAATAGCTAAAGCAATCCTTGGCAGAAAGAGTGAAGCAGGGGGTATCGCAATACCAGATCTTCAACTCTACTATAAAGCAATAGTAACAAAAACGGCATGGTATTGGTATCAAAATAGAAAGGTGGAACAATGGTACAGAATAGAGGACACGGACACAAACCCAAATAAATATAATTTTCTCATACAAGAAAAAGGGGCCAAAAATATGCAATGGATGAAAGATAGCCTCTTCAACAAATGGTGCTGGGAGAATTGGAAATCCATATGCAACAGAATGAAACTAAACCCATATTTCTCACCATGCACAAAACTAAACTCAAAATGGATTAAGGACCTCAGAATCAGACCAGAGACCTTGCATCTTATAGAAGAAAAAGTAGGTCCAGAGCTTCAACATGTCCTCAACAGGACTCCCATAGCACAAGAAATAAAAGCAAGAATCAATAACTGGGATAGATTCAAACTAAAAAGCTTTCTCTCAGCAAAGGAAACTCTTAGTAATGCAAAGAAAGAGCCTACTGAGTGGGAGAAAATCTTTGCCAATCATACTTCAGATAGAGCACTAATCTCCAGAATCTATAAAGAACTCAAAAAACTCTACACCAAGAATGCAAATAATCCCATCGACAAATGGGCTAAGGAAATGAATAGACACTTCACAGAAGAAGACCTACCAGCAATCAACAAACATATGGAAAAATGTTCAATATCTCTAGTAATAAGAGAAATGCAAATCAAAGCCACCCTAAGATTCCATCTCACCCCAATTAGAATGGCGATTATCAAGAATACAAGCAACAACAGGTGTTGGCGAGGATGTGGGGAGAAAGGTACACTCATACGTTGCTGGTGGGGCTACAAATTAGTGCAGCCATTCTGGAAAGCAGTATGGAGACTCCTTAGAAAACTTGAAATGGAACCACCATTTGTCCCAGCTATCCCACTCCTTGGCCTATACCCAAAGGACTTAAATTCAGCATATTACAGAGATACAGCCACATCAATGTTCATAGCTGCTCATTTCACAATAGCCAGATTGTGGAACCAACCTAGATGTCCTTCAATTGATGAATGGATAAAGAAAATGTGGTATATATATACAATGGAATATTACTCAGCCATAAAGAATGATAAAATTATGGCATTTGCAGGCAAATGGATGAAACTGGAGAATATCATGCTAAGTGAGATAAGCCAATCTCAAAAAACCAAAGGAAGAATGATATCACTAATAAGTGGATGAGGACACATAATGGGGGGTGGGAGGGGTTAGTGTTAGGGTTAGAGTTAGGGTTAGGGAGGGGGGCAAGAATGGAGGAAGGAAGGACTGTATAGAGGGAAAAGAGGGGTGGGAGGGGTGGGGGGAAAGGAAAAAAATAACAGAATGAATCAAACAACATTACCCTATGTAAATTTATGATTACACAAATGGTATGCCTTTACCCCATGTACAGAGAAACAACATGTATTCCATTTGTTTACAATAATAAAAAAAAAGTTGAGGAAACTAAGGCACAGAGATATTGCCCAGTTTACCTGAGATCACACACTAGTAAGTGGAAGAACCTGATTCAAATTTAGTTTGTATTCTTAACCACTACTCTCAGTGACTTAGAGCACCAGAGAATAGCAGTGCTCTTGGAAAATAAGCACTGACTGTGGATACCAAAAATGAAAATGGTTGTCAGGTCCAGGTATGTCTATGGAGAAAAGTAGGCCAAGGACAGAAGTCTGGCCTATACTGCATTGTAAAAAGGACTGTGATAACCCTCCCCTGCCTCCTGACCCCACACAATACACTGCCTCAGTCAGGAACTGATCTGCCTTTTTATCAAACACATTTTCCTATTGGTTTCTTAAAGTTGCCCCAGATTATCTCAGTCCAGCCATCCCAAACATCCTTCTGATGCCACAGGTTTGATTTGGCCATTCATTCTCTATAGATTTAGATGCTTAAGGACAGGAAATAGGAGGAAATAAAGTCCAGAAACAAATGTGGTCTGACCTGGAGCACTGGGATCCAGTTTTGCTTGGGACTTCTGCCAGACATATTTACCCAACATTAACTACTTTCTGTACCACCTGTAGGATCTCTTATAATTATTGTAATTTGTACTTTTATTACTACCATTTCTATTAAAATACTTATTATATGAAGGAAAGATGCGGGGCTGTAATACAGAGCCAATAAAAAGGACTGAGAAACATGCCAGTAAAGCCAGGATAATTGAGAATTGTGACAATTGAGTGTACCCAAATAAAGAGTTAGGGACAGAAGTTAGTGATCTCTTTAAAACAACAGATAAGACTAATAAAACAAAAGGGGATTCATTTTTTAAAAATAATTTTTAGATGTTGATAGACCTTTATTTTATTCATTTATTTATATGTGGTGCTGAGAATCAAACCCAGTGCCTCACACATTCTAGGCAAGTGCTCTACCACTGAACTACATCCCTATCCCCAGAAAAGGGATTCTCTTGAAAATATCAACAAGATGGGCAAAAACCCCAAACATATTCAAAACTTCTAACAAAGAAAAATCAAGGTCTGCAATCGTCCACTGATCACTCCAAGAAAATGAGAATAGTGGTTAGGAGCATAAATAAAAGAATATAATGTATATGTGAAGAATTTGAAAACAGAGTTTGTTGGGGTTCAATATCAACCGATCCCCAGAGTCAAAGTGCACACATGGTAATGCAAAATACACAAGGAGGTTTTATTGCGAGCTTGAGCTTGGACCACAACCAGCCTCTCAGACCACTAGAATGGTTGAGTCCTGTTTGTCCTGTATTGGCTCTCAAGGGTGCAGTCGCAACTGACTGCATCCTGGTGATTAAGATAGTTCCTCATCCCTTAGTGTTTGTGTGCCCCTTCCTGGGGGGGTTTTCACAGGCCGGTTCACAGAATGGCTTGTTCATACAAGTTAGCTGCACAGATATCAACCTGTTCTCAGCAAGTTGAGGTAGAAAACATTTTAGAAAAAATTAAAATTCTAAAGCACCAGAAAAGAAAAAGAACCTTGAATGTACCAATAACCACTGAATAAATTGAACCAGTAATTAAGACAGTCCCTAACCCCTGCCAAAGAAAGAAGTTCGGCAATTTAGTAAAGACAAATTCTAGTCAGAGCTTAAAATTAGATGTTGCTGCTTATTAGCTGTGACCTTTATGTAATCAGAACTTTAACTGCCTGCTCATTTGTAGCCCCTAGATATCAATCGAAATGACAATAAGCAAGAATGCACAGATATAAATAATTTACTGAAATAGTCTGAGAAGTGCAAAAATATATTTACTTTTTCTACAGATATTTATTGTACTTCTAACAGGTGCCAGGCTTTGTAGTTTGATATTTAGTGCTGAAGTTTAATATTTAAACTTACTCTGGACTAAATAGGAATTAAGCTACAAGACAGTATAGGAAATCATTTTGACACATATGATTCCAGCCAATAAAATGTCTAGGTGTAGACGGTCAGGTATTAACAGGAAGCTTTTACTTCAGCTTGTTCGGTTGGGAGCAGAGATTATGGATTTGCTTCAGAACTGACACTTGTCACTAAAATGTACACCTTTTTATCTTGGTATTTATCATCTTAGGTGCTAGCAATACAGAAATTAAGTGTACACAAGCTTTTTTCCCTTATGAGTCATCTTTCTAATAAATTTGATATTATTTATCAATGAAAATATTTTTTCAGGAGTTAGGGTTTAGAACTCAGTTGGAGAGGACTTATATAACATGAGTGTTGCTCTCGGTTCAATTCTCAGTACCACATATAAACAAATAAAGGTCCATTGACAACTAAAACAAAAAAAATAAACTATTTGTGCACAATAAAACTAAATGAATTCTGCTGTCATGTGTAACTAAGTAGAATGAATAAAAATATTTTAAAAATACATTTTTGACTCTAATGGAGCTATTCAAAATATTTCAAGATAAACAAGCCTCATTTTTAGTTTACTGAGAAACATCTTTGTAGTGCTCTGGAAAACTGATGACAAATTCCAAAATATAGTATTAGAAATTATGGATTTATGGAGTATGACTTAATTTTTTTTCCTCAATATTTAAAGCAGATCAGCATACCTAGATAGCATAGAACATTTTATAACCATTATTTGGATATTCTTTAGTAACATCTAAATTATGTGCTTTTTCCTAGTAGCCTGTCATATAAAACAATTAAGAGCATTTTGTGGGCTTTACTCTTCTTTGCTCTAGGTCATCTTGCAATTGTCATCTGTAACTCATTGTATAAAACAGATTGGAAATTGATCCATCAAAATGGTGATGAGAGAACCAAACTACTGTGGTCTGTTCGGGAATGTAAAAAACCCCATTTTTTTCCCAGGGGATTTGTAATAATTATGTTAATTTTTTTGCCCCCTGCTATTCCCCACACTGCTTAACAGTCACATGTCAGGGCCAATCACAACTGAATAGAGCTGCTTTTCCAGTACTGCTTTCTTTGACCTCTCAGAAATTCTGATGTACTCTGGCTGAAATTATAGGTTCATTAACTGATCAAGTTTGTACCCCTGGGCTAGTTTACCTGTGTCAAAAGAAGGACATTGCAAAACCTTCTGTCCATTTGGTTTGCACTTTTCATAACATGGATAGTCTACCTATATGTTGCCATTTTAAAAACTGGTTTTATATATTCAAGTAAATATGAAAATCCATTTTGCATTAAGCGAATTTTAATGTTTTTATTTTTATTTATTTTTCTTTTTTTAATATTGTAAACAAACGTGATACATGTTGTTCCTCTGTTTGTACATAGAGCAAAGGCATACCATTTGTGTAATCATAAATTTACGAGGGCAAATTTGTTTGATTCATTGTTATTTTTTCCTTCCCCACACTCCTCCCACACCTCTTTTCCTACTATACAGTCCTTCCTTCCTCCATTCTTGCCACCCTCCCTAACCCTAACCCTAACACTAACCCTTCCCACCCAACATTACGTGTCATCATCCTCTTATCAGAGAGATCATTCGACCTTTGTTTTTTTGAGATTATCTTATCTCACTTAGCATGATATTCTACAATTTCATCCTTATGCCTGCAAACACCATAATTTTATCATTATTTGTGACTGAATAATATTCCATTGTATATATATACATATCAGTGTTTCTTTATCAATTCATCAATTGAAGGGCATCTAGGTTGTTTCCACAATCTGGTTATTGTGAATTGAGCAGCTATGAACATTGATGTGGCTATATCTCTGGAGTATGCTGATTTTAAGACCTTTGGGTATAGGCCAAGGAGTGGGATAGCTGGGTCAAATGGTGGGTTTATTCCAAGTTTTCTAAGGAGTCTCCACACTGCTTTCCAGAGTGACTGCACTAATTTGCAGCCCCACCAGCAATGTATGAGTGTACCTTTTTCCCCACATCCTCGCCAAAACCTGTTGTTGCTTGTATTCTTGATAATCGCCATTCAAATTGGGGTCAGATGGAATCTTCGGGTGGTTGTGATTTGTATTTCTCTTATTACTAGAGATGTGGAACATTTTTTCCATATGTTTGTTGATTGCTTGTAATTCTTCTGTGAAGTGTCTGTTCATTTCCTTAGTCCATTTGACAATGGTGAAGAGTTTTTTGAGTTCTTTATAGATTCTGGAGATAAGTGCTCTATCTGAAGTATGATTGGCAAAGATTTTCTCCCACTCTGTAGGCTCTTTCATCACATTGCTGATAGTTTCCTTTGCTGAGAGAAAACTTTTTAGTTTGTCTCTATCCAAGTTATTGATTCTTGCTTTTATTTCTTGTGCTATGGGATTCCTGTTGAGGAAGTCTGGTCCTAAGTCTACATGTTGAGGATCTGGACCTACTTTTTCTTCTATAAGATGCAGGGTCTCTGGTCTGATTCCGAGGTCCTTGATCCATTTTGAGTTGAGTTGCATGCATGGTGACAGATAGCAGTTTAGTTTCATTCTGTTGCATATGGATTTCCAGTTTTCCCAACACCATGTGTTGAAGAGGCTATCTATTCTCCACTGCAAATTTTTGGCACCTTTGTCTCATATAAGAAAATTGTATTTATTTAGGTTTGTGTCTGTGTCCTCTACTCTGTACCATTGATCTACCTGTCTATTTTGGTACCAATACCATGCCGTTTTGTTACTATTTCTTTGTAGTAGTTGAAGTTCTGGTATTGCCATACCCCCAGCTTCATTTTTCCTGTGAAGGAATGCCTTAGCTATTCTGGGTTTCTTACTCTTCCAGATAAATTTCATAATTGCTTGATCTATTTTTGTAAGGTACATCATTGGGATTTTAATTGGAATTGCATTGAATCTGTATAGCACTTTTGGTATTATGGCCATTTTGACGATGTTAATTCTTCCTATCCAAGAACATGGGAGATCATGCCATCTTCTAAGGTTTTCTTTAATTTCTTTCTTTATTGTTCTGTAGTTTCATTGTAGAAGTCTTTCACCTCTTTTGTTAGATTGATTCCCAAGTATTTTATTTTTTTCAAAGCTATTGGGAATGTGGTATTTTTCTAATTTTTCTTTCCAAAGATTCATCACTCACATATCAAAATGCATTAGATTTATGAGCAATGATCTTATATCCTGCTACTTTACTGAATTCACTTATGAGTTCTAAAAGTTTTCTGGTGGAATATCCAGGTTCCTCTAAATATATAATCATGTCATCAGCAAATAGGGATAGTTTCAGTTCTTCTTTTCCTATTCATATCCCTTTCTTTGGTCTTTCTAATTGCTCTGGCTAGAGTTTCAAAGACAATGTTGAATAGAAGTGGTGAAAGGGTGCATCCCTGCCTTGTTCCAGTTTTTAGGGGGAATGCTTTCAGTTTTATACCATTTACAATGATATAAGCCATGGGCTTAGCATAGATAACATTTAGAAAGATAAGGAATGTTCCCACTATCCCTATTTTTTCTAGTGTTTTGAGCATGAAGGGGTGCTGTATATTATCAAATGATTTTTCTGCATGTATTGAAATAATCATGTGATTCTTGAATTTAAGTCTGTTGATATGGTGAATTACATTTATTGATTTCCTGATGTTGTAACAACCTTGCATCCCTGGAATGAAACCCACTTGATCATGGTGCACTATCTTTTTAATATGTTTTTGTATGCGATTTGGTAAAATTTCATTAAGAATTTTTTGTTGATGTTCATTAGGGATATTGGTCTGAAATTTTCTTTCCTCAATGTGTCTCTGTCTGGTTTAGGTATCAGGGTGATATTGGCTTCATAGAATGAGTTTGGGAGGGTTCCCTCCTCTTTTATTTCATGGAATACTTTAAGAAGTATTGGAATGAGCTCTTCTTTAAAGGTTTTGTAGAGCTCTGCTGAGAACCCATCCAGTCCTGGACTTTTCTTTGTTGGTAGGCTTTTGATGACTTCTTCTATTTCATTACTTGAAATTGGTCTCTTTGTTTTGTGCATATCCTCTTCGTTCAGTTTAGGCAATTCATATGTCTCTAGAAACCTGTTGATGTCTTTGAAATTTTCTATTTTGTTGGAGTATAGATTTTCGAAATAGCTTCTAATTATGTTTTGTATTTCAGTCGTGTCTGTTGTGATATTTCCTTGTTCTTTCCGAATTTTAGTGATTTGGGTTTTCTCTCTTCTTCTCTTTGTTAGTATGGCTAAGGGTTTATCAATGTTGTTTATTTTTTCAAAGAACCAACTATTTATTTTGTCAATTTTTTGTATTGTTTCTTTTGTTTCAATTTCATTGATTTCAGCTCTGATTTTTACTATTTCCTGTCTTCTCCTACTTTTGGTGGTGGTCTGTTCTTTTTCTAGGGCCTTGAGCTGTAGAGTTAGATCATTTATTTGTTGATTTTTTCTTCTCTTATTGAATTTGCTCCATGAAAGAAATTTTTCTCTAAGTACTGCTTTCATCTTGTCCCAGAGATTTTGATATGATGTCTCCTTCTTCTCATTTACCTCTAAGTATTTTTTACTTTCCTTCCTGATATCTTCTGTTATCCATTCATCATATAGTAACATATTGTTTAATCTCTAGGTGTTGGAGTAGTTTCTGTTTTTTACTCTTTCATTTATTTCTAATTTCAATCCATTATGATCTGATAGAATACAAGTTAGTGTCTCTATCTTCTTGTATTTGCTAACATTATCTTTGTGGCATAATACCTGGTATATTTTAGAGAAGGTTCCATGTGCTGCTGAGAAGAAAGTGTATTCGCTCTTTGTTGCAAGGTATATTCTATACATGTCTGTGAAGTCTAAATCATTGATTGTGTTTTTGAGATTTATGGTTTCTTTGTTCTATTTTTGTTTGGAAGATCTGACCAGTGGTGACAGAGGCATGTAAAATCACCTAGTATTATTGTGTCATGGTCTATTTTTTTTTCTGAAATTTAGAAAGATTTATTTGACATACATGGATGAGCCA
This sequence comes from Sciurus carolinensis, assembly GCF_902686445.1. Classification (NCBI taxonomy): domain Eukaryota; kingdom Metazoa; phylum Chordata; class Mammalia; order Rodentia; family Sciuridae; genus Sciurus; species Sciurus carolinensis. Next base: position 654,905 of record NW_025920111.1, on the reverse strand, counting down.
GTGTTTGGGGCATAGATATTTATGATTGTTATGTCTTGGTGATTTATCCTTCCCTTAAGCTGTATGAAATGTCCTTCTTTATCCCTTCTTTCTAACTTTGGCTTGAAGTTCACATTATCTGAAATGAGGAAGGATACCCCAGCTTTTTTGCTGAGTCCATGTGCATGGTATGTTTTTCCCTATCCTTTCACCTTTAGTCTATGGGTATGTTTTTCTGCAACATGAGTCTCTTACAGGCAACATATTGTTGGGTCTTTCTTTTTAATCCTATCTGCAAGTCTATGTCTTTTGATTGATGAACTCAGGCCATAATATTCAAGGTTATTATTGAGATATTATTTGTTTTCCCAGTCATTTGGCTTATTTTTTTTTTTTGACTCGACTTGGTTTCTCCTTTTTTTGACAATTCCTTTAGGATAGTTCCTCCTTTTGCTGATTTACATCATTGTTTTTCATCTTTTTGTCATGGAATATTTTGCTGAGAATGTTCTGTAATGCTGGCTTTCTTTTTGTAAATTCTTTTAGATTTTGTTTATCATGGAATGATTTTATTTTGTTGTCAAAACTGAAGGTAAATTTTGCTGGGTATAAGATTCTTGGTTGGCATCCATTTTCTTTCAGGGCTTGAAAAATGTTGTTCCAGGCCCTTTTATCTTCTAGAGTGTGGATTGAAAAATCTGCTGATATCTTTAATGGTTTCCCCCTGAATGTAACTTGGTTCTTTTCTCTCACAGCCTTTAAAATTCTGTCCTTATTTTGTATGTTAGGTATTTTCATTATAAAGTGCCTTGGTGTGTGTCTGTTGTAATTTTGTGTATTTGGAGTCCTATAAGCCTCTCATACTTCATTTTCCATTTCATTCTTCAGATTTGGGAAATTTTCTGATATTATTTTTTGAATGGATTGTTCATTCCTTTGGTTTGTTTCTCTAATCCTTTCTCAACCCAACAATTCTTAAATTTGACCTTTTAATGATATCCCATAATTCTTGTAGATTCTGTTCATGATTTCTTACCATCTTCTCTGTTTGGTCAAATTTGGTTTCAAGATTAAATATTTTGTCTTTGATATCTGAGGTTCTGTTTTCCAGGTGTTCTATCCTATTGGTTATGCTTTCTATGGAGTTATTAATTTGGTTCATTGTTTCCTTCATTTCAAGGATTTATGTTTGCTTTTTTTTCCATTATCTCTAACTCTTTATTGAAATGATCTTTTTCTTCCTGTATTTGCTCTTTTAACTGTTGATTTGTGTGATCATTCAATGCCTGCATTTGCTCTTTCATCTCATTGTTTGCTTCCCTGATCATTTTAATTATGTACATTCTGAACTCCCTTTCTGTCATTTCTTCTTCCATGCTGTCATTGGATTTTATTGATGTAACATCTAGATTTTTTCGGGGCATTTTCTTCCCTTGTTTTCTCGTATTGTTCAGGTATCATGGATTGCTGAGATATTGCTGATTTCTTCTGTTGTTAAGATTTCTAGTATATCCCCTCTTTGCCTTCAGTAGCCTGAAGTCTTGGAGGAAGTTGATAATGTAGTGCTCCACATGAAGCTGCCTCTGTAGTGGTGGTGGACTTCAGGTTGGGTATTTTCCCAGTTAGTGGGCAGAGGTGCCTCCACTTGTTGACCAATGGTCATCCAAAGGGAAACTAGGCTGCAGGCTGAGGCAAGGCCTGTTTGGGCCTGTGTCTCTGGTTTTACCATCCTTGTGGGAAAACCTCACCCGGCAGGGAAGGCTCACCCAGTGGGGAGGTCTCTCTTGACAGTTCCCCTCCTAGAGGTTCCCCTCAATCCACAACTACCACTTGGGCTGGGACTTTCCTCTGCAATGTTCCCAGGGTCTCGTACTTACCTCCTGAACCTGGAAGCCTCGCCCTACACAGGAGAGTCTCTTTAGGCTGCCCCTCCTCAGAGAAGCTGCCCGCAGTCCTGGAACCTTTGCCCTATCCCTCAGCTTGTCTCTGTGTAGCTCTTCCACCAAGAAGCCACATAGGTCCTGGGACTGTGCTCTGCACCTAAATGCCAGTAAGCCACCCATCGCACGCCTCCTCCTCTGGGAATTGCCCGAGCTCCGGTGCAGTCGCTCTGAGTCCAAGCAACCTTCAGCATGCCTCTTCCTTTGGGCAGCTGCCCGGTGTTCCTTGCGGTTGCTCAGAGTCCAAGTGACCCACTGCATGCCTCCTCCTCCATGCAGCTGTCTGAGTTCTGGTGTGGTCACTCTGAGTCCAAGTGACCCACCATGTGCCTCTTCCTCCGGGCAGCTGCCTGGTGTTCTGTGCAGTTGCTCTGAGTCCAAGTGACCTTCGGTGTGCCTCCTCCTCTGGGCAGACACCTGGAGTTCTAGTGAGGTCACTCCAAGTCCAAGCAACTCATTGCACACCTCCTCCTCCTGGCAGACTCCCAGAGCCCCATTGCAGTCTTTCTGAGTCCAAGTGACCTGCCACGCTCCTCCTCCTCCTCTGGGAAGCTGCCTGGAGTTATGCTGTGGTTGCTCTAAGTCCGAACAACTTGCCATATGCCTCCTTCTCTGGTCAGCCACCAGGAGTTCCAGAGGGTTGCTCCGAGTCCAAGCATTGCACTGAGCGACCCTCCTCTACAATGCTCCCAGTTGTCTGAGTTTACTGCTCCAGCAGAGGGAGGAGTGTTTCATTGGGCAACTCTCCTTCACAATGTTCCCTGTGTTCTGGGACTACTGCCCCATCCAGAATACCTCCCCAATGGGAGAGACTCACCTGGCGACTTTGAGTTCGTCCCAAGTCTCTCAATATCTCCTCTTCTTGAATTCTGAGTCCTGGAGCAACATGAAATGCAGCCACCCTCTAGTCCACCATCTTGAAAACCCCCTACTATTTTTATTTTTATATGCTCTTAGCTCTTCAGCATTGAACACTGTTCACAGTGAAGAACTTTTTTTTAATGTTTTCAGTGGAACTAATAAGGATGGAAACCTTCTTTCTCTTTAATTCTGCATATGCTGAACTGTATTTGTATACATACTATAATAGCTTTGCCTTCCTTTGCTTTCAGTTTTATGTAAAAGATTTATATATTTTTAGTACTAAGAGAAAATATTTAAAAGACAAAAATTACTATCAAAGAACTCTCTAATAAATTTCATTATTTTTACAATAGAAAAATATGAAAGCATAATCACATCACTTTTTCCTTTTAGCTTTCAATTTTATAAGAATTGCCTTAGAATCTCTTTTGAATTAAAATTAATAAATGTAATATCCAAGTAACATTTTTATAAGAGTAAAGTAAGTCATATTTAGACAATAAACATTCATAAAAGAAAATGTTCTGGGAAGCATTTTTTAAACTTTGAAGCCACTTAGATATTCATATCTTTTCTCCTCGCTAACAAAAATCTGAAATGGATAGTCACTAGTCTATAGCATCCAGACTGCTATACTTTCTAGTTGAGCATATTATTTCAAAAGATTAGCCCTGATCCTTCCTATAAAAAAAAAATCACACCAACCTGATATATTTAATGTATCAATAGGAGTTGGGTTTCTCTAAATACCTGCAATCATAATTAACATTTAAAAATCTAATATTTTTTTCTGTCTTACTCATGAATCACCTTTACTTATTTTTTTAATAAAAATCTAATATTTCAAAAGCTCACTGGTGAACTCAAACAACAAAGAAGTGATTTTGTAGAACTTTTGTGAGGATAGCCACAATTTTTGATGGATCAAAAAATGTACTATAATGCAAACATCAAACTAGGTAATGAAGGCATTGCTTGTGGAAACTGAGACATGATAAACTGCTTTATATTTTACTGCATTGATGGTAATATTGGAAGAAAACCTGGCAAAAATTCTTCAGGAATCATATTACTGTGGAACTACCTACAGATACAACAAAGAGATTCTTTTGTGTAGTACAGTTTAGAACAGTGATAAAATATTTTCTGTTTTGTTAAAAAAAATCATGAGGCACCATTACAGTGGCACCAAACATATACATGAAGCAGGAATGTTCCAAAGTAGATAAATGAACTAGAAAGTGCCCACTAAAGATTAGGTTAACTGTAATCTTTAACTACAGAGTAACGGAAACCAACTTGAAATGTGACTAAATAGTTGATCCAAACCAGGCATTAAATGGCAGGGATTATGAGAAGGTCAAAAAGTGAACTTTATAAAAACATATTACTTGAATTTTCAGAAACTAAAATTAGGCTTAGTTCAAAATTCAGATTTTCAATTGGAGTCAAGCTTCTCTCTCCTTTGTGGAGACACAGGTTTTTAAGGAAAATAAATTAATAACTCCTGTATGCTGTAACTGCAAAGTAATGGGACTGGCTTCAAAATCCACAAACAGACATTACTGGTACTCTCTTATAGAGGTTAAGTCTTTAGTAAAATAAAATGATCTGGTTCAGGGAACTGGAAATTACTGAAAGTAAATCATGTGAGCTAGAAGCTAAAAGAGGCCTTTGGGGATGCTTCCCTCCACCTGTATCTTCATCAGGACAGGTTTGCAAAAGAAGCTCAGAGTTGCCTTGGGTTACTGAACTCATTTGAAGGTAGAACAGTGATGGGCATTCCAATTTCATTTCCTCAAGGCCTAACTATAAATAACTATTGGTCCAAAACAGGAAAAGAAATATTATTAAAAATTGTAGGATAAGTGCTGTGGTTATAACTCAGTGTATAACTCAGTAGGGAAGTAGAGTACTTCCATAGCATGTGTGAGGCACTGGGTTCAGCACCACATACAAATAAATAAAATAGAGGTCCATTGACAACTAAATTAAAAAAAAACTGTAGAATAAAGAATACATACAAAATGCAAGATTCTTAGAGAAACTAAAATAAGTCAATTGGCAAGAATTTCAACTAAAATTTAATATATTTTTAAAATTAAATTCTGATTCAAAATATTCAAATGCACAGAAATCTTATTCTTGGTATCTTTCTTCCTCAAAATACTTTACACTCTAGATCCTCTTACTAGAAATGGGATAATAAAATTTTTGATAGATCAAAATGCTCTATGCAGGGTCACCTGTAGAAATGGAGATTAACTCTCAGAGCACTACCTCATGCTGTGTGTTCTTGAAATAAATACTTTAGTCCAAATAGGCTTCAAAGTGCAACAAGCCCCCCACCTTCTTTTAGTGTTTGCATGATCAGTGTTAAAGTGCTATGGCTGATGTTTTTTAGAGCTATACAACCTGAACATTGGTCTCTGTTCCTGTCTTATTAGTGATTGCAAATCTTCATTCACTTTCATATATGTATCATTTTTACTGTGGTATTTTTTTTGTGGAATAAATACTTTGTGATGAGAGGTGTTTCGAGGTTATATGTTGGTTTTCTTCAATTTTCTTGGAATGACACCAATTTTACTTTTTCCATATGGTTTGTAAATATATCTTGTTACCTACCCTATATATGGCACATCAAAAAAATACTTTAAAAACAGATATATAAAGAAGTACATATAATTATTGAGGTTGAGTTCAAGAGAGTGGAATGGGTTTGGAAAATGGTCCCTTGATCATTTGAATCTTAAATTCTATCCACTTCTCTGTACCGAGATGGGAGAAGTGATGAACAAGGAAAAACCCCAAACTGTTGTTCTTCCTTTAGGCTACTTTTTTGATAAAGGAGAATGTGAATTGTCAGGTTTGGTGACAGAGGTTGCTAGGCTACCGAATCTCACTTCCAGGATGTCCTAACTCTGGCTTTCATGGGTGAGTTCAAAAATGTCTCCATCTGTGTCTGGTAGATGTAGACTGGTGTGCATGTAGGGGAGGAGAGGCAGGAGAAAATAATAGAAAAATGGAGACCCAAAATGACAGGTTCAGTACCTCTACAGTGCCAGAAAGGGTCACAGAGAACTGCTAGCCACAAATTTTATAATGTGTTCTTGTAGGTAGAATAGGAAATCATTCAGTTTGTGAAGAAACAAACATTTGAAAATAAACTGTTACAGTTTCCTCTTCTCAAGAAGGGAACAGATTTGTTTAGCCCAGTTTATACATAAAATAGTTTAACTCAATCAGATTTACAAAATGCCCTTTTATACTTAAATATGCACAGGCACCTCTCCCACACATGCACACCCCCTTTCTTAACACTACCTGGGACTGTAGGACCCTGCCCCCAGGGTTGACACTGGAGAACATGCCATATTCACTACCCTTTCCCAGATGAGTCAGGTTCCTAAGCCTGTCTTTTATTTCAATAGATGACAAAATTTCAGTAATTGATGGCAACTATTTATAAGTACTTATCATGTATAAGTGTTTTTCTAAACTTTTGTCAGAGCTTACTTTTTCTGGTTATGGTGTTTTGATTATTCTTTTTAGAACAACTTAAAACTGGTATATTTTGATGAATATTAAATAATAATAAAATAATTTTGCTTTCAATTTCTGTGTCAATCAATACTTTTCTGAGATTTATGTGTTAATTAATTTGGCCTTAACATTATCTACAGAACATTAAAGTAGTTTTTATTAAATATTCCCATTCACTTAAATGTGGAATCTATGGCACAGGTCAGTGATTTGGATGATAAAATTGATATTTAAACATAGATAATCTTGATAACATGCCCGAACTCTTACTCACTGTTTATGCTGTAGCTCTTTAAAATAATGACTCTTTTAAGATCACTACTATTATGCCCTGTGTTATCAGCTACATGATTTCAAAACTATAAATGTAGTAATTTTGAATCTGTATATATTTACCACTTGTCAATCCGTGTTGAGTACTCTGCAGAACCAAGAAGCATATCAGGTGGCTGATACCATAGTGTGACAACATCACTTGAGTATGTCTTGTGGGAACTGACATGGATCTGGCTAGTCCTTACTAGGGAAAAGAAAACAAAGAATTAAATATACTGAAATCCATTAAGAATATAGAGGATTTCTTAGTCCCTATCCTCACCATGAATCCATTCACAGGGATAATGAGATTGCTACTCTATGTCTTCTTGAAGCTTCAATAAAATTGGTTTTATGAATTCTGCTGACTACATGTGGTCTTGGGCCAGCACATCATTATATAATTAATCTAAATACAATAATTCTGAGACCACAAATTTTTACTTACTTTTATGTGCTGAATGTATGTGATATAAGGTGTAGATATTTAGTTTACCTTAGTCTAAGTTAATGTTTTCCTTTTGTCCATAAGTCACAGTGCTAATATTATTTTCTAGCTGAAATTAAATTAATCCAAACTAGGTCAGTGACACTAAGATACACATTTTTACTTGCCAAAATTATAAGCTTTTATCACCTTTAACTTAATTCTAACATTTACTTGCTATATTACATTTTTTATTAAATATCCTGAGGTTATTAGTCTACAATCCAGGTGAGTTTTACTGACAATTTCCTTGCAGAAATCCACTCAGAAAAGTTTTCCATGGAATAGAAATGAGAATGTATTCTGTACTCTTCTTGTTACATGAATAAGTTTAGACTAACAGAGATCTCATTGCTTTTGAGGATTGCTAATTGCTGTAAATGATGCAAAACTTTTGCCATTCCTTTGTCAATTTAATATGGAATACACTAATTATCCAGAAATTAAGAGTAGAGTTCCCAATTTTATCTGTCATTACCACTAGAGTTATTATCATCTCTAAGCCTCTAAATCCTCATCACTTGAAGAAGGAGCAATTTTGAAAGGTAGATTAGGAAAATAAATTTAATTTTACCATATATTTTATTTCAAACAAAAGAAATATTTTTAGCTGAGATTACTATAACATATAACTTTATATGACACATAACTTTATATATCTGAATAAAATATGAAAAGAATCAAAAACCTTAAATCAATACTTTATTACACTGGATAAATTTGCAAAAACAATACCAGAAAGTTAAATTATGGCTAACAGTAACTGGAACAATGCTGACACCATTTTATTTATTATCAATTTTACTATTAATGTCCCAAATTTGAGAAATAAATACAACAAATTATTTTCTATAAATTTGGTAATTAATATGATGGAAGGTAGCTTTCTGATTTATCTTTCAGATGCTAAGACTGAGTTATAAGGAGGTAAAGGACTGAGCTATAAATTTGCTTATCCTATAGCTTTGCAAGTTGCCAATTGTAGTTCCCCCAATGCTTTACTCTCCTGCTCCTGAGAAGATCATGAACAAGCATGCTTGTCCAAATAGGTTTCTGGTCTGTGGGGGTATCTGGAATTCCATCCAGTGCTTGACAAAGATCCTCTGGAGGATGTTTGCAAAGGCTCATCCTAAAAGGAATTGCCAGATGTTTTGCTTCAGAACATGGTGTTTTTTCTGCTGTGTTTTTCTGATAATATATTACTCATTTCAGTCTGAATGGATTGCTTAAGGGGATGAGGGGAATACAACAAAAATTCCAGAAAATATTAGCTACAATCTGAAAAACAATGGGTCTTTACCACTAACAAAGTCAAAAATAATTTTGCAACCATGCAATGAGTCCCTGAAAGCCTCTGGAGAAAATAGTCATAGATCTGCCTTTGTCTCCAACAGGCGGGTTAAATTCTAACGACGGTGGTGGGGTAAAAGAATAAGGTTTCACAACATTCCTTCCTTCCTACAAAGAATAGGTCACCCCTATAATAAACATTGGTACACAATAACCACTGTGACTGCTGCCCTCCTGTAGCCCTTAACTCAGAAATTTAGATATTAACCAGATGGACCTAGTAGAAATGGTCACATGAGATTACTTGTCTATTGCTTTAACTGCAAAAGTAATAAGAATAGTCTTAGGTCACATAGAGTTTAGATATTAAGGAAATAAACATTGTATTAGCTCATTGATGTAGTTAGATATTCTTAAAACAATTGTGATTAGGTAAGGATAATCTGTAAGGTTACTGTTTTCTGCCTATGCTTGGGAAACTTCTTTAATATTAACCACAAGACTGCCATTGTAGCATGAAGAAAAATGTATATAAACCCAGCCTTCCCTAGAATAAAGTGGGATTGATTGTACCAGAACTACAGTCTGTGTCTTTCATTCTCCATCCATCGCTGATGCTGTCTCCCCGTGCCCCATTTACCTGAGTGGAACCCATGGACTCCTGCTAGGGCTTGACCCTGGCACTGGTCTATAGTCAGAATTTTGATATTGGTATGAAATGAAATATACAATCTCTCAAACTCAACTAACTAAATTTCACATGATTCTGAAACCAGAATTGGGGACAGGCAGTTAGTGTAGAAATAAGGGATCAGGTCAAATGGAGGAAATGAAGGCCTTGAAAGCCATCTGCCTCTGGAAGGTGGAGATTGCCCCTGGGAGAATGGAATGTTAAGGATCTCTGGAGCTCATTGATTACCAAATTTACCTGCCCTTATCAAGAATGTCAAGCAAGGAGCTGCTAATTGATGCTCCCCTGGGCCCTTATCTGCCTGAATCACTTTGGCCCTCCTCCTGCTCAATCCACTTCTCACTTTTTACATCTCACCTACAAAACCCAGCCTAGTCATGTAGGCAGGAAGGAGAGATAAGGGGGGAGAGAATTGGAGAACAAAAGAGACCTTCACGTATAAAAGATGTAGGATACACTCACTTCTTGGGACTTTAAAACATCAGCCATGGCCCCCTTCTCCCTCCAGGGAGAGCTCTGTATTATTACCTTTAAATAAAACCTGCTTAATATGCTTGCCTTGGTGTGCTTCTCTAGTGTTCAAACTTGAACATTACAGGAAGAAGGACTCATTGCCAGTAAATGGCAGTATCATAACTATAGAATGTGAGCTGAGAAAAATTTCAAGAAGAAACTTGCCTCTATCATCACATCAAAAAATGTAATTTCTATGAAAAGAAATCCTTTTATAATAAAATTATGAAAATCAAAAGAGTAAAAAAGGAATTGTGTAATTATTTACTGAGAGATAAAATATTTAAATACAGATATATACCATATTCCAAATGGTTAGACTAAACAAAGCAACAGTAGTGGTTATCACCATATTAATTTAATATTTTATATAGCCTAAATCAAATACCAAGATTATTTTTGCCAAAAACAATGAAACTAATCTAAAATTTATCTAGAACACTAAACAAAAAACATCTCCAAAAATATTCTTGAATAAGAGTACATGCTCTTCAACTTACCATGAGGTTATGTCTTGATAAACCAATTCTAAGATGAAAATATCATTAAGATGGAAATGCATTTAAATATGCCTAAATCATTGAATATCACAGGTTAGCAACACAGAACTCTGTAGAGTATTATAGTTTAGTCCTGTGGCTTCATGGCTGAATGGGAACTGTGATAATGCATCACAAAGTAATACAATACTGTATATTGCCAGTCAGGGAAAATATCAAAATTCAAATTGTGAACTATGGATTTTAATAAATGTGTATTGATTTTTCAGCATTGAAAAGTTGAAATCATCATTTAGGTCACAATGAATCAGAAATAGATCATATGTATATGTGCAAAGGGAAGAATGAAAAAATAAATTCTTCTAGATTACTTTAAAATGAATTAAGCTAAATATACATATATATTTGTACGTATATATATATATATATACGTACATATATATATGTGTGTGTATATATTATATATATATACGTACATATATATATGTGTGTGTATATATTATATATATATATATATAAAATCTATAGCATGTCACCTCTAGGGGAAAATATAAATTCAATGAAAGAATTATATGATCTACATACAGATCCAAGTGCCAAAATCTTTCACACCAGTGATAAAATAACATATATTACAAATAAAACTAAGGATAATTTTATTATTATTTTATATATCTATATAATTACACAAATATCAAGTTGATCTCAAGAGTTGAAAGTGTTAACTTATTACAGAGAACACTAATATTGTATTCCTTAACTCACTCAAAACAATCTTTTAACAACAAAAATATAATCAACCAGCAGTACAGACACTCTAACTCTTATCTTCATTGTCTCTGCAGCTACAAGAAAAGAAACAAACTTCTATTTTTAAGGATTTCACTTTGTGTAGAAAAATATTAATATATAGTACATACTAAAATGATATTAGTCAAAATATCTGCCTTCAAAGTTATAATGTCCCACTGATAAAATAAAGAAATATGTTGCATAACTTACATGGAGAAATAATTTACTATGTACATTAGGAATTTCTCAGTGCCATGAACCAAAAAGGAAATGATACTGATACTTATAAAGCAAGGGGGAAAAAAGCTAATGTCTATTTTATTTTTCCCTCTTTAAATATGAATATGAAGTATCCAAATGAATCTCAAAGAGATATAACTGAAATCACATTTTCTGAAAAGAGGACTTTGTTAAGGCCCTCTAGAATGATGTCAGTCTAGATTTCTGAAATTTAAAAAAAAGCACTTTTCCTCAACAGGGAATTATAAATGATTATTCTATATTCTAATATAGAATACTATGCTTAATGTGTACTTGCCTTGAAATAGTAATTAGGAGAAAGGAAATATTAAGAATACAACTCACTGATTTAACAGCTCTCTTCATGAATATTTTCAAATTGTTTTATTTGCTTGATATATATATATATGTACACATATGTATGTGTTTACATACAAAAACACTCATATAAATGTATATGTATATATTTTAAAGTGTTACCTCCATATGTGTGTGTTTATATACAAAAACACTCATATAAATGTATATGTATATATTTTTAAATTTTTACTATTTCTGAGACAAACACCTGTAGGTTACTGGACTTCATCAGATGATTTCCCAGAAGCTTGGTCACTCTCAACATCTGATCCCATTTTTAGATATTTGTGAGCAATATCTGTATTGAAAAATTAGAAAATGTTTAACTTAATAAATATTTATTTTATCCAACTATATAATTTTTATTGCAGGTAAATATATATAAAATGAGCATATGAAAGTCAGATCATAACAGTCTTTTATACTCAGATGCATATGTGTGCAGTTAAGAGACCAAAACATTAACTCAAATGTTATGTTAACTTCAAATAAGAAGTACTATAAAATGCTTTTACAGTCTTGGATTATGAAACATTATGAAAGAACTTGCATTCAAATCATTATCCAGAGTTGAATAAAAATTACAGACTGGAAATACACATTCAAACTTTTAATGAATAATAGTTATTTAAAAATTGAACTCAAGGGTTTCTTACCAAATCAATATTAAAATTCACCTTATTTCTTTTTTTTGTCTAGGTAATTTAATAGTAAAAGAAGTCCAATTCATATTCATGAGCAGTTGCAAATGATAATGGAATACACTTCTATTATAAAGAGATTCTGGAGAAATTTTATGATAACATCTAGACAAAAAATTAACTTGGCAGCAAAAATGATTGTATTGGTGATTGATTTCTAATCTCTTAAAATTTGATATCAGATACATGTACAGTCACAAATTTTTACACTTAAAAATTTAAATTTTTAAATAAATAAAATAAATTTGAATTTTTAAATAATTATTAAAAATTAATACACTTAAACAGTTAAAGAATTTAAATATGCCTTATATTCCTAGCAATATTTGAAAATTTTCTTACCTAAAAGAAATGTAGATCAAAATATAAAGTTTAAGTATGTAAAGGTGGTTACAAGAATGTATAGGCAATACCCAGAAAGCAAATTTAACAAAGAGAGAACTGAGAGTCAAGAGAGAACTAAGAGTCAAGAGCTCTTAAGTGTAGACAGACTGTCACTTTCTTGGTAGGGGTTGCTGATACTGGCAGGAAAGTGCTTGGGTTTAGGTGCACAGTAGGATAAAAGGTAAAGCCTTGGGTGTCTAAACTGTAACTGAGTCCTCACAGAAACACCCGTCCCTTGCAAAATTATTATGACGTAAGTTTGGTAGTCTCAGACTATGAATAAATACTTGAATGCTACCTGACACAACCAAGTTAGTATGTTATTTAAAAAAGTATGATTCAAATACAAGTGTTTATTGGTAGTTTTGATCCCATCAAGAAAAATGAAAACTATGCAGGTTTATGTCAGAACTTTACTAGTCTGTCAGTGGGAAAATATATTTCTTTGCTGTAGTAGTTTTGAGAACCAGAAGAACATTTACTTGCTCAATTTTTGAGCCATTCACTACATAATATCTAGAGATACAGTAAATTTAAATTTTTTCTCATTCCCTAACACTTTCAACATTGCTTTCTTAAATCGAGACCAAGAGTCTAGTACAAGAATAGATGTCTTTGTATGATTCCTGAATTAAACATGTTTTTGGTTGTTTATATAGTTTTGTTTTGTTTTTGCATTTTAAATGTTACTAACCAAAGAAAAGAATATGCAACAGAGACTATAGTCCACAAAACCTAAAAATGTACTAACAAGTCCCTGGTTTAGACAATCAACAGTCAGCCAAGCTCTGACCTGTAGTGTTTTCTGATTTCCAGTCTTTCACAGCAGACTTCATGCTACCAACATGACACCGAATGTGTAATAACAGGAAGAATATGCAGTAGCACACCATCACATGGTACTTTGTAATAAATATACCACAGAAGTAACTCTTACTGAATAGATAACAATAGTAAAAAGCACTAGAACAATCAGAAATAATTACTCTTGCATATTTATTACTTTTGCTTTGGAATTTATCTTAATTATAACTTTGTATGATTAAAAATTAATAATAGCCATGTTTAACAGGCAAAATTGTTGAAAATTTAAGAATAACCTCTCAGTGTGAGCTGACTGCAGAACATCATTCTGTAAGGTCACACCTAAAGAGGTAAAGTCTACACACATTACTCACATATAAAAACTGCTTGAGTTCATATTCCCAAATTTCATGAAACATATCAGGAAATAATTTTCCATAGCAAGAAAGAATGCAAGCAGTATAAAAAATGCTCAGAAACTTCAGTAAATATACTTATCTAATGAAACAATAAAATTGTTATGTTTAGCTGGGTGTGGTGGCACACATCTGTAATGCTGAGGCAGGAGAATGGTTAGTTCAAACCCAGTCTCAGCAAAATTGAGGCACTAAGCAACTCAGTGAGACCCTGACTCTAAATAAAATACATAATATTTTATTTTGGCTCAGTGGTCAATTGCCCCTGAGTTCAATCCTGGTACCCCCAAAAATTTCAAGAAATTTTGAAATGTTATATTTGAAAACATAACATGTTGCAAAAGTCAAATCAATCATGAATTTTAAAAAAGAAACCACTAGGTTTGTCATTGAGGCTCAGTGGTAAAGTGTGCACCCAACACATATGAGGCACTTGGGTTCCCTCCTGAGCACCACATAAAAATAAATGAATAAAATAAAGACCTTGTTCCCATCTGCAACTAAAAACTTTTTTGAAATTTTTAAAAATAGATACCACCATCAATGATCAGGGAAGTAGACAATAAATAGAAACTTTCAGATATGTATTTTTCTGGATATTTAAAAGGACATAATAATAAAAGAGTAATATCTGAGTTGACAATCTAATTACTCTACTAGTCTATAGTGATTATTTCAAGCATTAATGAGGTATGATCCTAAATTAAGCACCAACATAAGCTGCCAATCATTTTGTTATTCTGCATGTTCTTCTTATGGGATTTGGTTCCTTTCTGATGGGCAGGTATTCAAATTTTACTTCTCTGTAGTATCAAAAATACCCTCTCTAGAACTGTCCATCTTTCTGATGTCCATTCTATTCTTAACTTGGTTTTTAACTGGAAAAGAGAAAGCAGATAATAAAGGCTGGCAGACTAAAACCTAACAACATGCATGTTCTCCAATCAGAAAGTTAGATAAAATAGACAAATAATCAAATTACTAAATCTGCTTCCATTTCTGCTCATTGCCATGATGGAGCCAAGGCTTTCTCCAGTAACATTTTGGGATCTCCAAAATGGCAGTTTCTTGAAAGATCCTGTGTACTGTTGGAGGAAGGAATGCATCCTGTGAGATGGTGGAGGCCTGCCAGTCTTCACCACAGGCCCTGTGGTTTACAGTATTTGATAATAATTCCATCACCAACCCAAGATTCAGGATCACATGAGAAGGATTGAGAAAGCAAACAGAAAACTAAAGTTGTAAGGGAGATCACTACATATAAACTCATGTCTAGGACTATTCATACAAAGCAGTACAGTTAAAATAATTTCTTATAAAAATATTTATAAAAATATTTTAACTAATATCTATCCCTTTCTCATGTAATAAAAATTAGTAGATAATCACAAAAACTAATATACTAATTTTATCCATTTGCTGACTTTGACTATCAAGATTGCTTACATCCATTCCTTCATGAATTCACTAACTAGTATGTGCTTTATGATGAAGCATGTTACAGAATATAAAAGATTTAATCCTTGCCTAAATGAACTTATATTCCTATTGAGAGACATCCAGAAAAGTATGTCAATTAGTGAATTAAAAAAAACTTAAGTATCATTTATACAGAGACTATGAAATTATTGTCTCAAATTTGAGATTTTAATACAAAGAATCTTTAAACAATCACATGTCCATTACCAGCAGAAACATTCCTAAAATATAATGCTTTAAATTTATTTAGGCCAGGTGCAGTGGTGCATGCCTATAATCCCAGTGGTTCAAGAGACTGAGGCAGAAGAATTGCAAGTTCAGAGCCAACTGCAGCAACCTAGCCAGACTTGAAGTAACTGAATAAAACCCTGTCTTTAAATAAAATATAAAAAGCACTAAGAATGTGGCTTAGTGTTTAAGTACCCCTGGGTTCAATCCCTGGTACCAAAAATAAAAGTTATATAGTTATAAGTGGCAAACAATATGAACAAGACTTTGTAAACCTGTTACAAATTTTTTGAGTATAACTCTAGGAATAGAATTGCTGCTTCATATGATAATTTTATTTTTAAATTTTAGGGTAAATGGCATGAATTAATTTTTGAAAATTAAAAAAAAATTAAAAATTTTAAAAATCTGATGAGCTCAGAACTCTCTTTTCTTGCAAGTACTTTAGAAAAGTTCTACACTTCTCTTCAGCGTAAAGTAATTTTTATTCTAACATCAACAAAACTAAACTCCATAAGGAAAGAATGTGATGGAAGCAAGTATCAGGCACTGACCAAAAAGATGCAGAATTTCTGTCAAAGTTATTAATGAAAGCAAGGGAATATGCAATATCAGATTGTGTTAGTCCTTGCTTCCTACAATCTCTTCAATGTCTATCAAGCATTACCACAAGTAAGTCTGTTGAAGAACAAATTCAAGTTTCTATTTTTTCTTCTCTACTACTTGTCAAAGTTACTATTGAAAAAGGTAATGTTATTAAAGATAACAATATATACTACTAATAGATATTGTAAACATTTTACCAGGTTACAAACTAAGCATGTTTCAATAAATAATATTAAAATATTTCAGAAAATATGCAATTTGTCTAAAATATTAACTACTTCTCAAAAAAGTAGGTTCATTTTCTTTGATTCAAAGCTTTTTTTAAAAAGAGGTAGGACTTGTAATCATTAAGGACTCATTAAGAATGTCCTGGGGCTGATGTTGTGGCTCAGTGGTAGAGTAATTGCCTTGCATGTGTGAGGCACTGGATTCAATTCTCAGAAACACATATAAATTAATGTATAAAATAAAGGTTGATCAATAAATAATTTTTTAAAAAGAAAATGTCCTAGCCAAATGTTGTGGTACATGCTTACAATCCCAGGGACTTGAGAGACTGTGTGGCAGAAGGATTGTGGATTTAAAGTCTGCCTCAGCTGCTTAGTGAGGCCCTGAACAACTTAACAAGACCCTTTCTCAAAATAAAAAATAAAAAGTAATGGATATGTTTCTCAGTGGTGTAGCACCCTTGGGTTCAATCACTAGTACCGTCCCCCCAAAAAAGAAAAAGTGTCCAAGTCAGGTACAGTGACAATGCTACCTGGGGGTAATTGAAGTAGGAGGATCACCAAACAAAAAGCCAGCAATTTGCCAAGACTGTTTCAAAATGAAAACTAAAATGAACTAGATATACAGCCCAATGGTAGAGTAGTCCTGGGTTCAATTCC
Source organism: Sciurus carolinensis (assembly GCF_902686445.1). Taxonomy (NCBI): domain Eukaryota; kingdom Metazoa; phylum Chordata; class Mammalia; order Rodentia; family Sciuridae; genus Sciurus; species Sciurus carolinensis. The sequence goes on along the minus strand of NW_025920111.1, from coordinate 637,883 downwards.
CAGTACCACCTCTCTCCCCACTGAGAAACATGTCCCATAAACCACCCATGAAGATGCATACTGTGTTTATTTTATTTCTGAATATTACTGGCAAACATAATGGCAAGACTCTTCTACCTTAAAAATGAACACAGTGAGCTGGACATGCTAACAAGGGTCACAAGTTCAAAGGTAGCCTTAACTACATAGCAAGGTCCTAAGCAATTTAGTAATACCCCAAACAAATTACCAAGACCTCATCTCAAAGTATTAAAAATGGTTAGAGATGTGACTCAGTGGTGAGGAACATTGGGATCAATCCCTGGTATAAAATACAAACAAACAAAAATTGCCCCCGAACACACTGGATATAAGTAATACCAAGAATTCAATGGGTTTCTGAAAGAAAATTAGAATTTTGTTTCAGGTATCTAGTAGATATCAACTTGCAAGAAAAATAAAAGACTATAAAATCAAGTTTGGGATTTCATATAAAGGCAACTTTTCCCTTCCTCCATGTAAGTATATCCAAATTAGCATTTTAAATTTCCTGCTAGCCCATCTCTCCTGACCCACATTAAACACAAAACAGTAGCTCTCAGTGAAGTCTCACCAGAAACTAGGAGGTCTGGGATAATAGATACAATACTGTAGACTTTGAAGCAAAGAAAAGTAGACTGTAAAATATTTATTCTGCCAACACAATGGGTATCCTTGAGTAAATAACAACCCTTCAGAGAAAAGGAAATATGGTATCTGAAGCCTCAGTAGAATAAATGACTTCCCTGGAGTTGTCCAACCAAGTGTTTCAGGTTATCAAATCCCAACCCATGACTTCTGACTTAAAATGAAGATCCCCTTCCACTATGTCTTTCCCTCTTTTATGGCACAAGCATCTACATGCAATGCAATGGGTGAGGGTGACCATGTTTTACCTGCTGCCACAAATTTCTACAGCAGAATCTCTGGCAAAGTGAGGGAAGGCTTGCCAGGTAATCTGTGTGTCATGACACACTGGCAGCTAGTCATGTAAGCTCCTTTCTGGTAATTATAACTTTCCTAGGGGTATTTTTATTTTGAATATGTAGACTTGTTCTAAAAATGTGACTCAGTTTATATTTTAATTCATTCAATTTAACAAACTCTTTATTTTATATCATTATCTGTGTATTACTACTCTGACTTGTAAAAATGACTGTCACATGCATGAAACATTATATACCTACCTGCTCTACGTGGTCAATACTACAGATAGAGTCTGTGACAAACATAAAATTGAAAAACAATAACATGCATTCATGATGAACCTTAGAATTTAGCAGAGAGTCAATATGCATATATTGAGACCACAAAAAATTTTCACGAATGTTCTATGCATTTTTAAGTTGCATTAACTCAGGTTATAAGACTAGAAAAAATATTTAAATGTCAATTTAAATGTCAAAATAGTTATTTAACAATTATGATAATATTATGCAATATATCATTAATTTTAAACTGGTAAAAAATCAGAAATGTGAGATGGAATGATTCATTATGACTTGAGACAGGCATAGTAACAATGTTGGAGTGAAAAGTAAGCAAGAGAAAATTATACAATGTTGTGTTTCCTAAAACACCAGGGAATGAGAGAGAAAGAAATAAAAGGTCATTATTTTGACTTTATCTGGACAGTAAATTCACATTGTTTACAAAGTAATTAAATGGGTGAAGCATCTTCTCCATCCCAAATATGAACTATTAACCTTGCTGTTGTTTACTTCAATAGTCATTTGTTCAGATAATTCACATAATGATTGAACAATAATCTGGCATACTCAAAGAGTGAGGGAGAGCATTCTCTTAAACTTTCTCATCCTATCAATTGAATGTGACTGGAAAAAATTCTGAAAGAATGAACACAAACGTGAAGTTATCAAAATTTTACACTTCAAGAAAACAATGTCATTCTGTGTTTCCTGGGAATCTTCGATATAGGAATATGATGACTATAATCAGGAAATTTTTACTTTGCAAACATCACAAAATTCAACCTTTTGTTTAGAAAGATGCTATATTTATTTGGCATTACTGAAATAGCAGAAATTTTTCAAAATTAGAATTCAATCATAATAATAAAATTTAGAAGGATTGGAAATTTTCTTAAAACGTACTTTCTAAAAGATTCTATCCCTACAAATCACAATCACATGGGAACCAGTCAGTGGATAACTTCAGATATAACCATGGGTTAGGAGAGGTAAAGAGGAAAGGATAAAGAATAATTTTTGACCTTTTACTATTGCATTTTTATATATTAGAAAATTTTCTCAAAGAAGTGCCCTGGTCCAAGTCAGGCAAATAACAAATAATTAGACTTAAAAATAGGATTGCCATTGACTTTATCCTCCACAGTATACCATCTCTGAAATCAGGATGTATTTCACAATTAATAGGATGTCAAAATGTAATTGAGAGCATTTTTTCTTTCTTATACATGAATGACACAATTCGTGGTGTAATTCTTATAAATGATGAAACAATGTACTAGCTCCCAAACCAATTTCTTCACCAATTTACCCATCACTTGTTTCTGATTTACTTTCTGACTTGCAATTAGCAGGTTTACCAGATTACCATTATGCTATAAGCATTATCCTATATAAGACTAAGGTCCTCATAAACTCCTTTACGCTTGGACTGGGTTGTGGCTCAGTGGTGGAGTGCTTGCCTGGCATATGTGAGACACTGGGTTCAATTCTCAGTACCACGTAAAAATAAATAAACAAAATAAAGGAATTGTATCTATCTACAACTAATGTTTTAAAAAACTCCTTTATGCTAAGTTTTACCAACCACCTCTGTTTACCTATTTCTGTCTGTGTTTTGCTTATTGTCTCATTCTAAGGCTCTATTCTAAGTAGTTGAGTTTGCTGAAAAGGTGAACTCTGTATAAGATACTAGTTATGTAATAATTTTTGTTTGCTCAGAGACTAAATGGAGGGTATCATGTACAAATTTACAAGTAGCAATAATTTTGTTCCTTACCTTCTCTATGTTATATAAAATATATATTTCAAAGTAAACCCTACAGGAAAAATGTAAAACCACACACATTGAAATAGCAAGAAATACAATTACACTATTAAAAAAAAACTTTTTTCACTCCTAAGCTCAAAAATAAGAGATGGATTTTGGTGAATTATTTTTTTTTATTTTTTTTATTTTTTATTTTTTTACATTTACATAGGGTAATGATGTTTATTTTATTTTTCCCCTCCCCCCACCCCTCCCACCCCTCTTTTCCCTCTACACAGTCCTTCTTTCCTTCATTCTTGCCGCTGTCCTTAGCCTAACTCTAAACCTAACCCTAAACCTAATGCTAGCCCCTCTCACCCCCCATTATATGTCCTCATCCGCTTATCAGCGAGATCATTCGACCTTTAGTTTTTTGAGATTGGCTTATCTCACTTAGCATGATATTCTCCAATTTCGACCATTTGCCTACAAATGCCATAATTTTATCATTCTTCATTGTGGAGTAATATTCCATTGTATAAATATGCCACAGTTTCTTTATCCATTCATCAACTGAAGGTGGTGAATTATTGAAAAGACTTCATGCCTTAGTTTGGTTTAGTTATAACACCAAAATTGCAAGTATATTCTGCTGAATATTTTCTATTAATTTATATTTTAGATTACTATTCCTATTTTCAACTATATCTAACCTGCAATTAAACTTATCTATTGGGTTCTTAATTTTAGTTACTATAGTTTTTCTGTTTCAAAATTTCCTTTTCTTTTCTATAGATCCCACTTCTCTAGTAAAATTTTCAATCTTAGCTTGCATTTTCACAACTAGATTAGTTATATTTTAATGCTTCTGTAACTCCCAACTCTGTGTAATCTGTATCAAGACTATTTTGATGCTTTGAACTGTTCCTGTTCTTGATTTTTTTCTCTTGGTCTTACTGTACTCCTAGCAATTTTTTATTGACTGCCAAGCACTCTATGTGAATGATTTTATGAAATGCCTATAGGGAAAATATACAAATTCTAGATGCTGTTACCTTCTGCCAAAGAAAATTTAATTCTATTCTAGAGGGAAGTCAAAGTAGATGAACAGATCAACTCAACCAAATCGGTAACAGAGATTGCTTGCCACTGAATTTGAACACTATTAAAAAGTTTTACCTTCCTGTGCTATGTCCTCACTCTTATGACCCTGCCCTTCAACAGATTCCACTGTAACCTGGCCCAGAACAACAAACTATCAAAAGCTCCATGCAACTTTCCAGTTGCTTTTTGCTTATCTTTTATACCCTTTTCAGCTTTTATTCTTTTTCTCTGCAGTTTAAGAGTTAGAAAACACAAGAGAAAATCCAGTTCAGAATGTGTCTGTATCCCTCTCTCCTGAATCTTAACTGACTCAGCAACTCTACAGTGCCTTCAAAAGGATTTTAGTTTCCTAGCACTTCTAGTTCTCAGTGAAAAATATAAGGGCTGTGTGTTTAGCTAAATATTTTCTAAGAATCAGAGCAATAGTGTTAGATTGGGGCTACAGAGTTGGGTAGTGGAAAAATGAGTTTCAGGTATTAACAGATTCAGATATAGCAAAAGTATGAAATGTTTGAGTACTTTCAGCAGAAGCTTTAGTCTTCTACAAGTTACTCCATCATAGGCAAAAATGGAGGTTTTGATGTGAATTCAAAGATAACATAACACAGGTATTTTACCAAGCAAGGAGGTAGTCAATGAAATCAAAAGTTGAATCCAGAAAGATACCTGTTTAGTATAGGGCTGTCCTAAATGGTATCTCATATCTGACTGTCAAACTTATGGAGCTACCTTAACATTCAGCCATCAATGCCATCCATTTAAACATACTAGATATTTAAGATGAACCAAGCTATGTCATTCTCATCTCTCTAGATGAATCTGAAATAAGACTTTACTCTAGATACCCTAGAGAGAGTCCCTGTAGTAAGCCATCAAGCATGGTAATTTTGTCAACCCCAATAGAGACATCAAGAAATCTACATTTTACAAAAGTCCTAAGAGCTGGTAGCTCATAACCACCAACTTCTTAGCAAACTTTTAAAACACAATCATATGGTTACTGATGTCTAACCAACTACATAGACATCATTTCAGAATCTGGGCATACAAGTTTTTTTTTTTTTTTTTTAATTGGGACCTGCATATTTCAAAATTTTTGAAAACTGGAACCTGCCTATTGTTAATAATAATAAATAAGAATAAGATTAAGAAAGTGTAACAGAAATGATTTATATCACATGGTAACAGATCAATTATATATGGATTCAGTATACATTATAGCATAGAGTCTGGCTATTTGAAACAGCACTCAATAGCCAAACGTGGCTAATAAGTACCTGAAAGAAGTTAGTACAAACTGACTTGTGCCATAAATGTGAAATATACATCAAATTTCAAAAAGTAGGAAAATAATATAAAATAATTCAATAATTGTGATAAATATCATAGGAAAAGAAAATAGAAATGGTAGCTGCTGGGATAAAAAGTGAAATGAGAATTACTGATTACCTGGTACAGATCTTTAGTTTTACAAGATAAAAAGAATTCTCAGAGACAGATAATGGTGATGGTTGCAAAACAGCATGAAGTATTTTCATGATAACAAACACAATAATGGTTAAGTCGGTACATATTAAATGTATTTAAAAAAAACTAAAAACACTTAGTTGCTTAGGACAGTAATAGCATTTATTATCTCACAAAATTTTAACTTTAATTAAATTTTAATTGTTCTATTGATAATGTGGAAAAGATACTTTGGATATATTTAAGTGAAATACATTACTAAATTAAATCCATCTTTAAGAAAATATTATAAAAATACCTGTTCAAAAACTTTCTAAAGAGGACAGAAAAAGTCCTTTGCGTGTATGAGTTTATTTCTCAGTGAAAAATATAAGGGCTGTGTGTTTAGCTAAATATTTTCTAAGAATCAGAGCAATAGTGTTAGATTGGGGCTACAGAGTTGGGTAGTGGAAAAATGAGTTTCAGGTATTAACAGATTCAGATATAGCAAAAGTATGAAATGTTTGAGTACTCCATGTAAAAAGGAGGAGGGAGAAAAGTAATAATGACACAAACAGGAATATCTTCATTTATACTAGTCCGAATGGAAATAACTTTGACAGTTGCTATTATTTTATTTTAGATAAAATAATTTTATTTTATAATGACAGAAACAGAAAAACCTTCATTTATACAAATCCACATGGAAATAACTTTGATAGTTGCTATTATTTTATTTTAGATGAAATAACTTTATTTTAGACATTCAAGAAAAGCTATTTCTTGATCTACTAATTTAAAGCAAGCAGCTGAATACAGATAAGAAAAGCAATAACGTTACAGGTCAGCACATAGCATCCAAAGCGAACAGGCTAGACCCTGAAAATAATTACTTTTTAAAGTAACTGTGACCACAAAATATGTTTCTTACATGAAGAACTGTACATTATTTGAAAGTACTCAAATGATATTTAGATGTGAACCATACATCCCAAGGATTTAGTGTTTTTATTACATGGTTCCACTGTGAGGATATGGGGATATTTTGGGAGAAAAATGAATAATGGAGGGGGTAGAGTGATCCAAAATATCCACTGAGTTAATTGGACTGCAGCTTTTATTTACAAGATATCCTTTTTTTTATGCCAGAGTGGCTGCAAAATAAAAAACAATTTAATAAATATATTTCATTTACAATATAAAAACATTTAGGTATTGAGACACCATAATAATTTTTGAACTACATAAATAAGTTCAGTATTAATACATGGAAAGGAGTATCACTGAGCAATATATAGTGTAGAAGACATTTCTAACATAGCTTTCTGAAAGTTCTTAAAGAGACTGATCAATATCATAATATAGCACAAATATGATTCAATAAATATGGCACTACAAAATTTCTTAACTGAAAGTTTTAAATATTTTACATGAGTACAAATTAATTTTAGTTTCTTGTATTATTTAAACATACTCTTATGTGGTACATTAGAACATTCTAAGTCAGTTTTCAAGAAAATCACACTATAGTTTTGCTTTTTTTTTGTTCCCTTTCAACAATTGAAGAATGATCAACACTAAATATTATGGGACTCTTTACTTGGACAGAGTATGTCATCCAAATTCTTTTTAATAAGAAACAATGAATGCTGTTTTCTCTTATAAAATAATCACAGATGCTTCATTACTTGTTACATGCACATGCTGAAGATGAACTATTACTCAAAACATTCACATCATAACTTGTCAGAAGAATAAAATATATCAAGATCATATATAGAATGAAATAATAAAGGAAAGATGAATGCAAACAAAAAAATTGAATTGTAATGGTACTGGTTCTAGAATATTCTATTATTATTTTATATGATAGTTATCAAGGTGAGAATATATTTTTCATAAATATTTCAGCTCCCTATTTCCTCTGCAAAATTTTGCATATTTGATGAGTATTCACTTAGTGCACAGGGACATTAAAATATTCATGTTGCGACTCCTATAGTAGATAAGCTTGCTCGGTTGCTTTAAAAACATTTTTTGGATGTTTCCTTAACTTTCCCTCCCAAAAGAAACTCATCCAAAATAAAATAAGCCTTCTTAAAAATGAAAGATGATATCAAGTTCACAACACTGTCAAGTAATTTACACAAAACAGTTTATTATTTCCAAGCTACTTAATTCATTTTCCTGATCCTCAATAGCACAGCAAAAGGCAGACTAGAATATCTTTTGAAGACGATCTTCAGATCTCACCACTCAAGGAAGCACATTTGGGTTTTCTTGATAAATGGTGTGGAAAAGTTCTCATGTGACATTTTCCTTCTCTTTGTATGACATTGGGACATACCATTTCAATAGTCCACACTTGATCTAAAAACTGAAAAATAACATACACTGCATGGCAGTTGCTGGCCATGGACATGGTAGTGTTTAGCAAGGGTGGCTGAGGGGAAGACCCTGGAAACGTGTTAAGGAAAAAAAGCCATGCTGCTGTGGTGAGGCAGATTTCAAGAGATGGAACATCTGTCAGAGTGCATTGAACAAAAATGAAGATGGGTTTATATGGGAAAAGATACATAAATAGAAAAATAGGAAGAAGTTAGAAAGACTTCAGAACATAGTGCCAAGAATTGTTGGGTGTCATATGTGTTTAATTTTCACAAAAAGTTTATGGATTTTCACACCATTTTAATATAAAAATATAGCTCTCTAATTGTATTTCTTAATGTGGTTGAGTCTCTTCCTCCCTATCTCCAGCACATACACAGAGACAATTATAAACTCTAGACAAAGGAACAAAAGAAATCATACCTGAAAACACTAAAGAAGGACTAAGTCAGGGCACAGAATAGAGGTCCATTTAACACTATGAAAAAGGCAATGTTATGTCATTGGGATGGGAACTGGTTTTCCTTCTTCTTTTTACTTGAGGAGAGGCCACAGGGTGGAGGGTGGTAAAAAATCTTTAAAGAAACCTGTAGCCTGGGTTCATGAAGACCCAGAAAACAGAGAGTCAATTCCCAGATCATGGAAAGTGAGAGGTAATGCCAGAAAGGAGAAAACCTGATAGTGGGGAACCTAATTCTGTGGATACCTTCTGCCTACATCTCTGTCTAGCAACTGAAGAAGACATTTGTGGGCAGATGGGAAACAAATTAAAGCTAACAGAACTAAGATCTGAAGATACTGAGGAAGAAGTTTCTGATGACTGACCTAATGACAACTTTAGGAATCTGAACTGTTCAGACTAAGTCATGAACAAAACATGGCAAAAGTGTCTGTGTATGTTTTGGGGATGTGTATAAAATAGGTGATCCAGGGAAATGGAAACTGCCTTAAAAAAACAAATTAAAATTGAGAAATAATTTAAAATGGTAGGAAATAAAAATCTTATCTCAATAACATTGAATATGAATGCCATAATTCATCAATCAAAAGGCATAGTCTCAGGCTGGGGAGATAGCTCAGTTGGTAAAATGCCTGCCTTACAAGCACAGGGCCCTGGGTTCAATCCCCAGCACTGCCAAAAAAAAAAATAGTCTGTAAGATTGGATTCAAAAGGAAGACCCAATAATATGCTATCTCCAAAAGACTGTCCTCATGGGCAAAGACATTCACAAGTTAGGGTTTAAGGATGGAAAACAAATATCAATCACTTGGAACTGATATACAAGGAGACTTTAATGTCCTTATATCAGATAGAGTGTATATGAAGTCAAAGTTAATCAAATGGAACAAAGATTGTTGTATCATACTGCTTAAGGGAATTATACATCAATAAGACATACCAATTATAAATAAACATGCCCTGGAAAATGGAGCATCTACTTATATCAAACCTTTCTCAATTTCAAGAATCAAACAAACCAAAACACAATAATACTGGGTGATTTTAATATATCCCTATCAACAACTGAGAGATCCTCCAACCAAAAACTAAATAAAGAAGGTTTAGAAATATACAATACAATTAATAATTCAGACGTAACTAACATATAGAATATTTCATCCATTAGTGACTGAATACACTTTTTTCTCAATAACACTTTGATCCTTCACTAAAATAGATTATATCTTAAACCACAAAGCAACTCTGTGTAAATACAAACTCTAGTGCTAATACCTTGGACTATATCAGATCATAAAAGAAGGAAATGAGAAATCAATGATAAAATAAAAAAGAGAAGCTACCCTGACAACTGGACAATAAATACTACAATATTGAATAGATAATGGATAGCTGAAGAAATCAGTGATGAAATTAATAAAATACAGAGGTAAATGAGAAAAGTGACACAGCATATCACTATTACTGGGACACTATGAAGGAACTTCTAAGAGGAAAGATTATTGCATTGTGTTCATTTGATAAAAGAATATAAAATCCCAATTAAATAACCTAAAATTACATCTCAAAGCCTAAGAAAAGAACAAATCTGTACCAAAACAGTAGAAGACAGAAAATAATTAAAATCAGTACCAAAATCAATAAAATTGAAACAGAAAATTTAAAAATTCATTGAAACAAAAAGTTGCTTCTTTGAAAAATTAATGAACAATTAGCCAAGCTAATAAAACCTCAAATTACTAAAATTTATGATAAAAATATCACTACAGATACTACTTAAATGCAGATGATAGAAACTATTGTGAAAATCTATAATTTAATACAATAGAAAATCACAAAGAGACCAACAAATTTCTAAAGAAATATGACCTACACAAATTAATGTAGGAGGACATAGAATATTAAAGCATGCCAATTTCAAGCAATGAAATAGAAAATGCCATCAAAAGCATACCCCCCCAAAAAAAACAGGACCAAATAGATTCTCAGCCAAGTTCCTTCAGTCCTTCAAAGAGGATTTTACCCCAATATTTCTCAAATTATTCCATGAAACAGTAAAGGGGGAAACATTTCAAAATTAATTCTATGATCCTAGTTTCACCCCAATACCAAAATGAGACAAAGATTCATCAAGGAAAGAAAACTTCAGACTAATATCCCTGATGAATATAGATGCAAAAACTCTAAAGAAAATACTGGCAAATTTGATACAAAATCATTTAAAAAAAATATACAGTACCATGATCAAGTGAGTTTCATGCCAGGAATGTAAGGATGGTCCAACATACATAAATCAATAAAATAATTCATTACATCAATAGATTAAACACAATAATCACAGAATTATCACAATAGACAAAGAAAAAGCATTTGACAAAATTCAGCATCTATTAATACTCTATATACTAAGTAAATTAGAGATAGTTGGAACATTCCTCAATATTGTAAATGCTATATATACTAAACCCAAGGCCACTATCATTCTAAATTGAGAAAAAATTAATTTTTTTTCTTTAGAAACTGGAACAAGAGAGGGATGCCCTTTATTTTACTACTTCTTTTCAACTTAGTATTTAAAAATCTCACTGGAACAATTAAACAAAAGAAAGAAATTAAAGTGATATGAATAGGAAAAGAAGATCTTAAATTATCTGGTTTTTGCCAATGACATGATTCTATATTTAGAATACCCAAGAACTCCACCAGAAGACTTCTAGAATTAAATAACAGATTATGCAAATTAACAGGACTTATAATTAACACTGATAAACCCATTGTGTTCCTATTTATCACTGAGGAATCAGTTGAAATGAAATTAGGAAACTCTCCCATTTATAATAGGCACAAAAAATGCTCAGGTATCAATCTAACAAAAGAGGTGAATGACCTCTACAATAAAAACTACAGAACATTTAAAAATTAATTGAAGAAGAAATTAGAAGATTGAAATATCTCCCATGTTCTTGGATAGGCAGAATTAATATTCCAAAATGGCCACACTACCAAAAGCATTATAGAGATTTAATTCAATTTGTATAAAAATTCCAATGATGAGTGCAGCGCAGAGTACTCCGGCAACGAACCAGCGGAGAGCCTCGATCCGCAAGCAGCTTCTGGGATCAGGGCAGGGCAGCCAGAGACATCTTCAGGCGGCTCTGCCCACTCCGGCTGCAGGCTCTCTTCACAGGGCGATCCAAGATGGTGGCCTAGAGGGAGACTGCACCCCCAGTCGCTCCAGAACCCAGGAGTTAAGAAGGGGAGGCATTGAGAGACTCGGACTGAAATAGAGTCACGGGTGAGTCTGCCCACTGGGTAAAGCTCGGCCCGGGTGGCAGGCCCAGATAGAGGTGGCTTATTGGAGCCGGGCAGGGCAGCTAGAGTCTTCCCAAGGTAGCCTTCCACACTCTGGCAGTGGGCTCCTCCCACACGGCCAGCTGCACGGTGCAGGCCCACAGTGAGAGCATTTCCGCACAGTGCCAGTTCCAAACCGTGGAACCAGTAGGGGGCTAGGGGCAGTTTTCTTTGGATGCACTGCTTTATCAGATTCCTCCAAGACATCAGGCTACTGAAGGCTGGGAGGTGATACACTGGAAATCTACCGGGACACTATAAGCCAATAGCGGAAAACTGCAATATCTCAGGGTCCCACTGACAGCTGACCAATATGAGAAAACAAGGGAAGAAAATGTCCCAAACAAACCTAGATACTACATCAATAAAACCCAATGACAGCACAGCAGAAGAAATGTCAGAAAGGGAGTTCAGAATGTACGTAATTAAAATGATCAGGGAAGCTAATGAGGAGATGAAAGAGCAAATGCAGGCATTGAAGGAGGAGATGAAAGAGCAAATGCAGGCATTAAATGATCACACCAATCAACAGTTAAAAGACCAAATACGGGAAGCAAGAGATCATTTCAATAAAGAGCTAGAGATACTGAAAAAAAAAACAAACTGAAATACTTGAAATGAAGGAAACAATAAACCAAGTTAAAAACTCCATAGAAAGCATAACCAATAGGATAGAACACCTGGAAGACAGAACCTCAGTCATTGAAGACAAATTATTTAATCTTGAAAGCAAAGTTGGCCAAACAGAAAAGATGGTAAGAAATCATGAACAGAATCTACAAGAATTATGGGATATCATGAAAAGGCCAAATTTAAGAATTATTGGATTGAGGAAGGCTTAGAGAAACAAACCAAAGGAATGAACAATCTATTCAATGAAATAATAACAGAAAATTTCCCAAATCGGAAGAATGAAAGGGAAAACCAAGTACAAGAGGCTTATAGAACTCCAAACATACAAAATTACAACAGACCCACACCAAGGAACATTATTATGAAAATACCTAACATACAAAATAAAGACAGAATTTTAAAGGCCGCGAGAGAAAAGAATCAAATTACATTCAGAGCGAAACCAATAAGAATATCAGCAGATTTTTCAATCCAGACCCTAAAAGCTAGAAGGACCTGGAACAACATATACCAAGCCCTGAAAGAAAACGGATGCTACCAAGAATCTTATACCCAGCAAAACTTACCTTCAAATTTGAAGATGAAATAAGATCCTTCCATGATAAACAAAAGCTAAAGGAATTTACAAAAAGAAAGCCAGCATTACAGAACATTCTCAGCAAAATATTCCATGAGGAAGAGATGAAAAACAACGATGCAAATCAGCAACAGGAGGCGCTAGCCTAAAGGAATAGCCAAATAAAGGAGAAACCAAATCATGTCAAAAACAAATATGAGTCAATTGACTGGGAATACAAATCATATCACAATAATAACCCTGAATGTTAATGGCCTGAATTCATCAATCAAAAGACACAGACTGGCAGATTGGATTAAAAAGAAAAATCCAACAATATGCTGCCTGCAAGAGACTCATCTCATAGAAAGAGACACCCATAGACTAAAGGTGAAAGGATGGGGAAAAACATACCATGCACACGGACACAGCAAAAAAGCTGGAGTATCCATCCTCATCTCAGATAATGTGGACTTCAAACCAAAACTAGTCAGAAGGGATAAAGAAGGACATTACATGCTGCTTAAGGGAAGCATAAATCAGCAAGACATAACAATCATAAATATCTATGCCCCGAACATTGGCTCATCCACGTACGTCAAACAAATCCTTCTCAATTCCAGAAATCAAATAGACCACAACACAATAATACTAGGCGATTTTAACACACCTCTCTCACCACTGGATAGATCGTCCAAACAAAAATTGAATAAAGAAACTATAGATCTCAACAACACAATCAGCAATTTAGACTTAACGGACATATATAGAATATACCATCCAACAAAGAACGAATACACTTTCTTCTCAGCAGCACATGGATCCTTCTCTAAATAGACCATATTTTATGCCACAAAGCTACTGTTAGCAAATACAAGAAGATAGAGATACTTCCTTGTACTCTATCAGATCATAATGGATTGAAATTAGAAATAAATGACAGAATAAAAAACAGAAACTTCTCCAATACCTGGAGACTAAATAATACACTATTATATGATGAATGGATAACAGAAGACATCAGGAGGGAAATAAAAAAATTCTTAGAAGTAAACGAGAACAAAGACACATCATATCAAAATCTCTGGGACACTATGAAAGCAGTACTTAGAGGAAGATTTATTTCATGGGATGCATTCAAGAAAAGAAGTAGAAATCAACAAATAAACGGACTTAACACTACAGCTCAAAGTGCTAGAAAAAGAAGAGCAGACCAATACCAAAAGTAGTAGAAGACAGGAAATAGTTAAAATCAGAGCCGAAATCAACGAAATCGAAACAAAAGAAACAATTGGAAAAATTAACAAAATAAATAGTTGGTTCTTTTAAAAATAAATAAAATTGATAAACCCTTAGCCACACTAACAAAGAGAAAGAGGGAGAAAATTCAAATTACTAAAATTCAGAATGAACAAGGAAACATCACAACAGACACAACCGAAATACAAAACATAATTAGAAGCTATTTCGAAAATCTATACTCCAACAAAACAGAAAACCTCGAAGACATCAACAAATTTCTAGAGACATATGAACTACCTAAACTGAATGAGGAGGACATACACAACTTAAATAAACCAATTTCAAGCAATGAAATAGAAGAGGTCATCAAAAGCCTACCAACAAAGAAAAGTCCAGGACCAGATGGGTTCTCAGCCGAGTTCTACAAAACCTTTAAAGAAGAGCTCATTCCAATACTCCTCAAACTATTCCATGAAATAGAAGAGGAGGGAACCCTCCCAAACTCGTTCTATGAAGCCAATATCACCCTGATACCTAAACCAGACAGAGACACATCGAGGAAAGAAAATTTCAGACCAATATCCTTAATGAACATCGACGCAAAAATTCTCAACAATATTTTAGCAAATCGCATACAAATATATATTAAAAAGATAGTGCACCACGATCAAGTGGGTTTTATCCCAGGGATGCAAGGTTGGTTCAACATTCAGAAATCAATAAATGTCATTCACCATATCAACAGACTTAAAGTTAAGAATCACATGATTATTTCAATAGATGCAGAAAAAGCATTTGATAAAATACAGCATCCCTTCATGCTCAAAACACTAGAAAAAATTGGGGTAGTGGGAACATGCCTTAACATTATAAAGGCAATCTACGCTAAGCCCATGGCTAATATCATTCTAAATGGTGAAAAACTGAAAGCGTTCCCCCCCAATAACTGGAACAAGGCAGGGATGCCCTCTTTCACTGCTTCTATTCAACATCGTCCTTGAGACTCTAGCCAGAGCAATCAGACACACCAAAGAAATTAAAGGGATACGAATAGGAAAAGAAGAACTCAAACTATCCCTGTTCACTGATGACATGATTATATATTTAGAGGAACCTGGAAATTCCACCAGAAAACTTTTAGAACTCATAAGTGAATTCAGTAAAGTAGCAGGTTACAAGATCAATGCTCATAAATCCAATGCATTTTTATACATAAGTGATGAATCTTCAGAAAGAGAAATTAGGAAAACTACCCCATTCACAATAGCATCAAAAAAAATAAAATACTTGGGAATCAATCTCACAAAAGAGGTGAAAGACCTCTACAATGAGAACTACAGAACACTAAAGAAAGAAATTAAAGAAAACCTTAGAAGATGGAAAGATCTCCCATGTTCCTGGATAGGCAGAATTAATATCGTCAAAATGGCTATACTACCTAAAGTGCTATACAGATTCAATGCAATTCCAATTAAAATCCCAATGATGTACCTTGCAGAAATAGAGCAAGCAATTATGAAATTCATCTGGAAGAATAAAAAACGTAGAATAGCTAATGCAATCCTCAGTAGCAAAGCGAAGCAGTGGGTATTGCAATACCAGATCTTCAACTCTACTACAAAGCAATAGTAACAAAACGGCATGGTATTGGTACCAAAATAGACAGGTAGATCAATGGTACAGAATAGAGGACATGGACACAAACCCAAATAAATACAATTTTCTCATACTAGACAAAGTTTCCAAAAATATGCAATGGAGAAAAGATAGCCTCTTCAACAAATGGTGCTGGGAAAACTGGAAAACCATATGCAATAGAATGAAATTAAACCCCTATCTCTCACCCTACACAAAACTCAACTCAAAATGGATCAAGGAACTCAGAATCAGACCAGAGACCCTGCATCTTATAGAACAAAACGTAGGTCCAAATCTTCAACTTGTTGGCTTAGGATCAGACTTCCTTAACAGGACTCCCATAGCAGAAGAAATAAAAGCAAGAATCAACAACTGGGATAGATTCAAACTAAAAAGCTTTCTCTCAGCAAAGGAAACTATCAGAAATGTGAAGAGAGAGCCTACAGAGTGGGAGAATATCTTTGCCAACCATACCTCAGATAGAGTGCTAATTTCCAGAATCTATAAAGAACTCAAAAAACTCTACACGAAGAATACAAATAATCCAATCAACAAATGGGCTAAGGAAATGAACAGACACTTCACAGAAGAAGATGTACAAGTAATCAACAGATATATGAAAAAATGTTCAACATCCCTAGTAATAAGGGAAATGCAAATCATAACTACCCTAAGATTTCATCTCACCCCAATTAGAATGGCGATTATCAAGAACACAAGCAACAATAGGTGTTGGCGAGGATGTGGTGAAAAAGGAACACTCATACATTGCTGGTGGGGTTGCAAATTAGTGCAGCCACTCTGGAAAGCAGTGTGGAGATTCCTCAGAAAGTTTGGAATGGAAACACCATTAGACCCAGCTATCCCACTCCTTGGCCTATACCCAAAGGACTTAAAATCAGCATACTACAGAGATACAGCCACATCAATGTTCATTGCTGCTCAATTCACCATAGCCAGATTGTGGAACCAACCTAGATGCCCTTCAGTTGATGAATGGATAAAGAAACTGTGGCATATTTATACAATGTAATATCACTGCGCAATGAAGAATGATAAAATTATGGCATTTGTAGGCAAATGGACGAAATTGGAGAATATCATGCTAAGTGAGATAAGCCAATCTCAAAAAACTAAAGGACGAATGATCTTGCTGATAAGCGGATGAGGACATATAATGGGGGGTGGGAGGGGTTAGCATTAGGTTTAGGGTTAGGTTTCGAGTTAGGCTAAGGAGAGCGGTAAGAATGAAGGAAAGAAGGAGTGTATAGAGGGAAAAGAGGGGTGGGAGGGGTGGGGGGAAGGGAAAAAATAAACATCATTACCCTATGTAAACGTAAAAAAAAGTAAAAAATAAAAAATAAAAAAAAATATGGAAAAAAAAATTCCAATGATTTTCTTCATAGAAATAGAAAAGTCAATCATGAAATTTATTTGGAAAAACAAGTGGACCTGAATAACTAAAGCAATCCTTATTTAAAAAGTGAAGCAGGTGGCAACACAACATTACACCTTAAGTTATACTACAGAGCTATAATGACAAAAACAGCAAACTATTGGCACCAAAACAGACATGAAGACCAACAGGACAGGAAACACAAAAACAAACCTACGTATATGCAGTTAACTCATTCTTGTAAAATGTGCCACAAACACATGACTCTTAAGCACATGGTGCTGGGTAAACTGGAAATCCATGTACAGTAAAATTTATTCTCTCATCCTAAGCCTGCACAAAACTCAACTCACTTTAGGTCAAAGACCTAGACATTAGAAGAGATTGTTTACCTCATAGAAAAAAATAGAGGACAAATTGTCCACAATTTTGGCATAGGAACTGACATCCTCAACAAGATTTCTAAAGCACAATAGGTAAAATCAAGAATCCATAAATGCATGAAATAAAATAGTCCTCGCAGAAAAGATTACAAGAATGTGATCAGAATGCCTACAGAATGAGAGAAATCTTTCCCACCTGCACTTCAGGAAAGCACTAAACTTTAGGATATATAAAGAACTCAAAAAACACACACACATACATACAATAACCCAACCATTAAATGGGCAAAGAAATTTAGCAGGCACTTCACAGAAGAAAAACAAATTGTCAACAAATATATAAAAAATGCTCAATATGTATACCATTTAAATAAATGCAAATCAAAACTACAATGAGATTAACTCCCACTCCAGTCAGAATGTCAAATATCAAGAATACGGGTAATAATGTTGGTGAGAATATGGCAGATAATGCTCTCTCATACATTGCTGGTGGTACTGCAAATTGGTGCAACCACTCTGGAAAGCAGCATGGAGATTCCTCAGAACACTTGGAATAGAGTGACCATTTGACCCATTTATCCCAATCCTCAGTATATATAGAAAGGATTTAAAATTAGTATACTAGAGTGATGCAGCCACATCAATTCTTATAGGAGCTCACTTTGAAGAGCATAACTGTGGATCCATACTGTGTGCTCCTTGACAGATGAATGGATAAAGAAAATGTGGTATATATAAACAATAAAACATTACTCTGCCATAAAGAAGAATGAAATTATGGCATTTGCCAGTAAATGGGTGGATTTAGAGACTATCATACTAAGTGAAATATGCCAGTCTCAAAAAAACCAAAGGTCAAATATTCTGTCTGATATGTGGTTGCTAACAAATAATAAGTGGTGGGAAGGGAATAACAAGTTTATTGTATTTGACAAAGGGGAATGAAGGTAAGAAAGTGTCATGGACATAGGACATGCAAATGATTGAACATAACTTTTCTATGTTCATCTATGAATACACGACCAGTGAACTTCCATATCATGTTCAACTACAAGAATGGGATACTAATTAGAATAAGATATATTCCATGCATCAATAATATCTCAAAATATAGTGTGTATATATGTATATATATACACACACACATATCTCACATTTTCTTTATCCATTCATCTGTTGAAGGGCATCTAGGTTGGTTCCATAGTTTCGCTATTGTGAATTGAGCTGTTATAAACATTAATATGGATGTGTCACTGCAGTATATTGATTTTAAGTCCTTTGGATATAAATCAAGGAGTGGGATAGCTGGTTCAATTCTAAGCTTTCTGAAGAATCTACATAATACTTTCCATATTGGTTGCACCAATTTGCATTCCCACCAGCAATAAATGAGTGTAACATTTTTCCCTCACATCCTCACCAACATCATTGTTGCTTGTATTATTGATCATTGCCATTCTGATTGGAATGAGATGAAATCTTAGTTTTTTGATTTGAATTTCTCTAATTGCTAGAGATGTTGAACAATTTTTATGTATTTGTTGATCAATTCTATATCTTTTTCTGTGAGATGTCTGTTCAGTTCCTTAGCCCATTTATTAATTGGATTATTCATTTTTGTGTATGTGTATATGTGTATGTATGTTGTTTTTTGAGTTCTTTATATATTCTAAAAATTGATGCTTTATCTGAGATGCATGTGGAAAAGATTTTCTTCCAATCTGTAGGCTCTCACTTCACATTATTGGATTTTGTCTTGTTCTGAAAAGAAGCTATTTAGTTTAAGTCCATCCCATCTATTGATTCTTGATTTAACTTCCTGTGCTTTAGGGGTCTTGGTAAGGAAGTCAGGTTCTAGGCTGACATGGTGTAGATTTGGGTCTAATTTTTTTTTTCTAGTAGTCACAGCATCTCTGTTCTAGTAACTAAGTCTTTGACCCACAATGCTTTGAGTTTTGTGCAGGGTGAGAGACAAGGATTTAATTTCATTTTGTTACATGTGGTTTTCCATTTTCTCAGCACTATTTGTTGAATAACCTATCTTTTCTGCGGTGGATATTTTTGGCACCTTTGTTTCAAATGAGATACCCGTATTTTTGTGGGTTTGTCTCTGTGTCTTCTTTTCTGTACCACTGGCCTACAAGTCTGTTTTGTTGTCAATACCATGCTATTTTTATTAATATAGCTCTGTAGTATAGTTTGATGTCTGGTATTGTGATGCCACCTGCCTCACTTTTCTTGCTAAGGATTGATTTGGCTATTCTGGGTCTCTTATTTTTCCAAATGAATTTTATATTGCTTAATCTAGTTCTATGAAGAATGTCTTTGGGATTTTAATTAAGAACTGCATTAAATCTGTATAAAGCTTTTGGTGACATCTTCGGGGCAGCATCTGTGGCAAAGTCTGTGGTGGCTGTGTGATCAGCTTCAGGGACCAGGAAAAAATCCTCTGGGCCTGGGCATCTGCCATGGAAAATATTTAAAAAGTGACTAGTAGTATATGTTGCTAGTCAGCAAGTCATGGCTAGGTTAAATCCCCTGTACCAAAAAAATAAAATTTTCATATGAATCTATAGAGTATTATCTTACATATTACTAAGTATATGTATGTGTGTGTGTGTGTAATTCACTGCATAAACAGATTTAAGTACAAATTCACATGATTATCTCAACAGAAGCAGAAAAGTCTTCTGACAACATCCAGCAACCATTCATCTAAAACTCTAGAGGAACTAGTGATAGAAGGAAATTTCTTCAACATTATAAAAGCTGAATATGAGAAACCCAATGCTAACATTATAGTGAATGGAGAAAAAGTAAGGCATTTTCTCTAAAAAACAAGAAGAAAACAAGGATATAAACTCTCACTACTCCTATTCAACTTGAAATTCAAGCCCAAGCAATCAGGTAAGAGAAGAAATCTAATGGCATGCACATAGGAAAAAAAAAAAAACTTAGAAGACTTAAAATGCTACATTAGCAAATTTATAGAGATGATAAACAAATTTACTAAAGCAGCTGGATATAAGAACAACATACATAAATCAATAGCATTCCTTTATTGTGAGATTTAATCTATTACAAAAGAAATTGGGAAAAATATCTCAATCACAGTATCCTAAAAATTATTTGGGAAAATATCTAACCTATGAGGTGAAAGACATCAACAATAAAAACCACAGAACACTGAATTTAAAAAAAATGGAAGCAGACCTTAGGAGGTGGAAATACTTACCATGTTCTTGAATAAGTAGGATTAATATTATCAAAATTGCCATACTACCTACAGCAGTAAATAGACACTACAATCCCATCAAAATATCAATGGCATTCTTTACAAGATACACTGACAAAAAAAGCAGTTCTAAAATTCATTTGGACAATTAAGAGAAATAAATTATCCAAAGCACCCAGAATGAAAAAAAGGATGCTGGAAGCATCAAAATACCAGATAACCAATTATGTTTTAGAGCTTTTGTATACAAATTATATTACCAAAACAGACCTTAAGATCAATGGAATAGAAAATACAGAAAAATTTATGTAGATACAGTGACCTGGTAGGTGACAAAAGTGCCAAAAACATATGTTGGAGGAAGGAGAGACTTTTAAACAAATAATGCTATGAAAATTAGATATCCGTATTTAGAAAAAATAAAACTTGATCCTCATCTCTCACCCTGCAACAAAGCCAATTCCACTGGATCAAAGACTTAGGAATTAAACCAGAAACTCTAGAAGTGCTTAAATAAAATGTAGGTCCAACACCCTAGCATATTGACAAAAGCATCAACTGCCTTAATAAGACTTCTAAAGCATAAGAAATAAAACCAAGAATCAATAAGTGGGATGAAATTAAATTTTAAAACTTCTGACCAACAAAGGGAGCAAGAATGTGAATAGAGAGTCTACCAATGTGATAAAATCTTTTTCACCTGCTCCTAATGACAGGAAATTAATATACAGAATATAAAACATGTAAAATCATATGAACCACCTCAATTAGTAAATGGGCAAAAAATCTAAACAGATATTGCTTAAAATAAGAAACACAAATGGCCAACATATATATAAAAAATGTTCAACATGTCTAGAAATTAGTGAAATGCAAATCAAAACTACATGGAGGAGAGTCTATTATTGTGTCCTTGCTCTTTTCCTATACCTCAATAACATTATTACATTTAAAAAGAACTAAATAGAGATTTTTATCTCACCTCACTCATAATAACAATTTTCAAGAATAATGTGGGATATCCACATATCAGAGAGAACTTTTGCGGGGAGATTATATATAAAAGACCAGTGTAACTCCACATCATGTACAGCACAAGAATGGGAAGTTATACTCCATATGTGTATAATATGTACAATATACTCTACTGTCATGTATATCTAAAAAGAATTAAGAAGATCAAAAGGAATAATGTGGGGGAAAATGTACACTTATGCAATGTTGGTAGGATAGCAAAATAGTATAATAATTTGGAAAACCCTATGGATATCCCTTTCAAAAGTTGCAATGGAACCACCACATGACCCAGTTGTCCCACTCCCTGATATATATCCAAATATCTAAAATCAGCATACTCTAGAGGAAGAAGCACCTCAGTGTTTACAGCAACAAAATTTACAATAACCAAATTACAGAACCAGCCCACATACCCATCAACACACTAATGGATAAAGAGTATATGGTGTATATTCACAATGGCATTTTACTTAGTTATTCAGAAGAATAAAATGATAGCATTTGGTGGAAAATTGATGAAACTGGAGAACTTGATTTTATGTGAAATAAGTCAGAATCAGAAAGTCAGAAGTCAAATATTTCCCTTCATGTGTGAATGCTAGATGAAATAACTGAAAAAGGGGTAATTCATTAAAAATAAAAACTTCATCTGTGGAGTAGAAGAAGGAGTTATAGCAAAGGAGGGAGGACAAAAGTGGGACAAATAGTAGAGTAAAACAAACCTAACTCTCTCATGTACATATATGAATAAAGCACAGTAAATTTCAATTTTATGTATACTTATAATCACTAATTTAAACATCTATAAATAAATAGAAGATGAATCAATAGAAGTCAAACTCATCATTCTCTTTCACTCTAATTTTTTTTTCTTTATTTTGTCCTTCCCTTCAGAAACAACACATAATATTTTGCCTCTGCATCAGCCCTATTCAATTTTTAAAACTTGAAAACTTTTCTCTCATCTCTTCTTTTTTCTCTTAATTAACTATATTTTTAACTTCTCTTAGTATTGTTTAGTTTATAAAATATCAGATTTTGCCACTAATGTTATAGGAAAAATTAATACACAGCAAGTCAAAGGTAACACCTAGTGTTTGATTTTATGACAGATATGATTCATGATTGCTATGGTCTTTACTGATAGAAACTGCTATCCTACCATTTCTGTATATTGGAGCAACAACATTGTAGATGTCACAATAGGAAATAAGTATGTAATCCTGTATGTCATATGCATAAGTTTTAAATTTATCTAGCTCCACCAATCTGTGAGTCACCCTAAGCCTACAGGAATTCTCAAAGCTTGTAGAGTAGAAGCCGTCCTTCTTCAGATCCATTTGAACAGATGGATAGACACATAAACAATATGTGAAAGCAGTGGAAGAAAACATCCAAAACAAAACAATATGATTCAACAATAGAATCCACTGATACCACAGTGCAGAAAATGTCAGGTGAGGAATATAGAAAGTACACAGATAAGATGATCTAAGAGGTAAAATATGATGGAAGGAGTAAAATCACAGAGAAAATAG
Organism: Sciurus carolinensis; assembly: GCF_902686445.1. NCBI lineage: Eukaryota > Metazoa > Chordata > Mammalia > Rodentia > Sciuridae > Sciurus > Sciurus carolinensis. The sequence goes on along the minus strand of NW_025920111.1, from coordinate 614,517 downwards.
AAGTGAAATATCACTTCTTTACAAAGTCAGAGATTTTGAAGAAATATCAATTGATAATTCTTTTTTTTTTTTACTGTGGTGCTTCAGATGAAACCCAGTGCCTCATGCATGCTAGGCAAGTGCTCTACAACTTAGTCACAACCCTAGTCCAAATTGGTAATTCTTGAAATGAAAGAATCAATAAAACAAATTTAAAACCCAATGGAAAGCATTACCAATAGATTATATCATTTGAAGATTTTCAAGCAACAAAGGCAATAGTAAATAATCTTAAAACTTAACTTGATCATGGATAAAAGATGTTAAGAGACCATGAACAGCATTTTCAAGAAATATGGGATGATATTACAAAGTCAAATCTAGGATTCACATAGGTTCTGAGGTACAAATTAAAGAAATTAACAATATTTTCAATAAAATAAAAATGGAAAAATTTCTGTCTTAAAAATGAAATGGAAAATCAAATACAGGAGTCCCACAGGACTCCAAATATAGAAAATTACAACAAACCAATTCCAAGGGACATGTATCAGTCAGGGTTCTCTAGAGGAACAGAATCAACAGGAAGTATGATTATAAAGCAGGATTTATTACATTGGCTTACATGACCAGAACCCGAATAGTCCACAATGGCTGACTGCAGCAGGAGAATTGGAAGAACAAGAAGCTGCACAGTCCAAGACACAGAAACCTCAGAATATGAAGGATCAACAGTGCTATCCTAGTTTGAGAACAAGGCTTCTGGAAACTATGTGGAGAATCACTGGCAGAGTCCTGCTTTGGAAGAGTGAAGAAGTGAAAGTCTGATATTCTCAGATGATCCAAGCCTAAGAACCCATTCAAGAAGGGCTGAGCTTCCATCTGCATCTGCTTCCTTGTTCTTCCAGCTTTTATTCCATCCTATTGGGTGTCAGGGTCCAGCCCTAACAGGGGTCATGGCTGTCTTGGGTGAGGAAGTAGATGTCAGCATGGTAAAGAACAAAGCAACACAGACTCAAAGAATGGATGCTAAGTTCTAAATTTTATTTTTTTCCAGCCTGCTTTCTATACATTAAAAGGTTGACAGTTACACATATTTTTCCAGAACAGGAAAAGATCACAAGAAAAACTAACAAAACTATCTTGTATAATCATTACTAGATTGGGCAATGAAGTATTCTAATTATTTTTAG
>NW_025920111.1:548917-613245 GCF_902686445.1 Sciurus carolinensis | reverse complement strand
ACTTATTTTTTCAGAGAGCAACCTTTTTTTTTTTTTTTTTTGGGTGCTGGGGATCGAACCCAGGGCTTTGTGCTTACCGGGCAAGCACTCTACCGACTGAGCTATCTCCCCATCCCTGAGAGCAACCTTTTTGATTCATTGATTTTTAAACAATTTTTTTTTAAATCTCAATTTCATTGATTTTGGCTCTGATTTTAACTATTTCCTGTGTTATACTGATTTCTGTGTTGATCTGTTTTTGTTTTGGGGTCAAAAGATGTAATGTTAGATTATTTGGTGTCTTTCAGGGTTTTTTTTTTTCCAAGTATGAAGTTTTTTTGATGTATTGAAAGTTCAATGTTATGAACTTTCTTCTTAAAATCACCTTTTAGTGTCCTGGAGATTATGGTGTTTTGCATAATTATTCTCTTTTGCCTCTGTGTAATTTTTATATCACCCCTAATTTCTTCTGCTTTCATCATTCACTAGTGAGTTTTTCAAACTCCAGGTATTTGGGTAAGTTTTATTTATCTTAGTCCTTATTACTAATTATTTTTTCTTTATGATCTTATAGAATGCAAGGTATTATTTATTTTTTGAAATTGCCTAAAGTTTCTTTGTGTCCTAAAATATGGTCTATTTTAGAAAAGTTTACATTTACTCCTGAGAAGAAATTCTATTCAGTCACTGATGGATGAAATGTTATACATATGTTAATATAATATAAGTATAAATATATAGTCTAAATTGTACTTTTTTACTTCTGTATATTGTTTATTTATTTTGTTTATATATTCTGTCTAATGATGAGAGATGATTATTAAAATCACTGAATATTATTGTCTTGTGGTCTTTTTGATTCTTGATATTGAGAAGGGTTTATTTGATATATGTAGATGCTCCATTTTGGGAGCATAGTCACAACTGTTAATTCTGGTTATTTTATAACTCCCTTAAGCATTATGAAATGACTTTCTTTGTCTCTTTTGATTAACTTTGGATTGAATCCCACTTTATCAGATATGAGACTAGAATCACCTCCTTGCTTATTGATTCATGTGAGAGATAAGTTTTTTACCATCTATTTATCTTCAGTCTGTGTATGTCTTTGCCTGTGAACTGAGTCCCTTGGAAACAGCATATCATTGGGTCTAGATTTTTAATCCAATATATTTCTTTTGATTGATGAATTGAGTCCATTAAAGCACAGGATTATATTTTATTTCCAGCCATTTTGATTCATTTCTAGTTTTAAAGTTGAATTTGATTTTCCTTTGATTCTCCTAGCATAGTTTCATCCTCTGATGGGTTTTCATGTTTTCTCCATGTCTTCTTCATGAAATATTTATTGAATATGTTTTGCAGTTCCAACTTTTAAGATGTGAATTACTTTAATTTTTGTTTATCATGGAAGGTTTTTATTTTATCCTCAAATATGAACCTTAATTTTTCTGGTTATAGTATTCTTGGATAGTGTACAATGTCTTTCACAATTTTGTGCAAAATATTTCAAGCCCTCCTACCTTTTAGCATTTGGGTTGAAAAATCAGCTGAAATTATACAATGGTTTACTTCTAAATGTGACCAGACATTTCTCTCTAGTTTTTTTTTTTTCAAATTCTGTCCTTTTTCTCTAATTTTGGCATTTTTATAATAATGTCCTGTAATGCTTAATTTGAATTGTCAACTTGACTGGATTAATATATGCTGATGATTAAGGGGCCTCTGGGTGTGTCAATGAAGGTGGTGTGTCAGCGTGGGATAGTGAAATGAAGTGGAGAACCTTCCTAAGCATGGGTGGCACTGTCCAATTGTTACGCCAACTGCAATTTCCCTCGGTACTTGACAAGGATTCCACTGAGTAATAGAGATGTTTGCAAAGTCTCATCTCATTGGGAATTCAGTTGCACGCTTTCCTTCCTTGCTTGCTTAATATGTGTAGGTTTACTATTAATATTTTATGTGTTTTCCCTGAAAACAGGGGTCTTAACAGAACCAGGGTTAAAAATAAAACCAGACTACTAATGGAACTGTGATTTCAGATTTAGTCATTTGTAATGAAACTCTGAGTAACCAAGATTGCTCTGAGAAAATACAAAAAAAGATTCTAGCTGCCGATCTTCTGTTGACTACTCTCAAATGACCTGAAGTACGTAGGCAAATAACTCCAAACCCATCAGGAATGATTAACAGGAACAGAAGAAATAAAGAGAGTAGACTTCCTACAGTTAAAACACCTTATGGCAATGCTTATTTAATTAATGGAAAGCCATGACATCCTTACAGAGGGATGCCTCTTAAGCCCCTGGATATAGACCCTCCTTTATCTCCCATGGGATATTTAGATATAAAGTCAGGACATGGTATAGTCTGGTTTGAAGGTAAAAATACATGAGTGCAAGATATTCCATTTCTTAAAAGATTAGAATTTACTAATTGCTGAAAATATTATTGGTCACCTATCCCCCAGAGAATAGTTCCTCAATGTTAAGTTCACACAGTATAAGATGATGTCATATTATTATTAGCTTAAACTGTCTAGCACTTATTAACCACAGCAGTAGCCACACAACTGACATTTACTCAACCCTGCTGAACTTGCTTTAAACTTTATGATTAGTTTAGTAATATTAATGTATCTTATTGTTTAGTTATAGGTTATCACGAGTAAGCAATTACTAAAAATAATTAGAATACTTCATTGCCCAATCTAGTAATGATTATACAAGATAGTTTTGTTAGTTTTTCTTGTGATCTTTTCCTGTTCTGGAAAAACATGTGTAACTGTCAACCTTTTAATGTATAGGAAGCAGGCTGGGAAAAAATAAAATTTAGAACTTAGCATCCATTCTTTGAGTCTGTGTTGCTTTGTTCTTTACCATGCTGACATCTACTTCCTCACCCAAGACAGCCATGACCCCTGTTAGGGCTGGACCCTGACACCCAATAGGATGGAATAAAAGCTGGAAGAACAAGGAAGCAGATGCAGATGGAAGCTCAGCCCTTCTTGAATGGGTTCTTGGATCATCTGAGAATATCAGACTTTCACTTCTTCACTCTTCCAAAGCAGACTCTGCCAGTGATTCTCCACATAGTTTCCAGAAGCCTTGTTCTCAAACTAGGGTAGCACTGTTGATCCTTCATATTCTGAGGTTTCTGTGTCTTGGACTGTGCAGCTTCTTGTTCTTCCAATTCTCCTGCTGCAGTCAGCCATTGTGGACTATTCAGATTCTGGTCATGTGAGCCAATGTAATAAATCCTGTTTTATAATCATACTTCCTGTTGATTCTGTTCCTCTAGAGAACCCTGACTAATACATGTCCCTTGGAATTGGTTTGTTGTAATTTTCTATATTTGGAGTCCTGTGGGACTCCTGTATTTGATTTTCCATTTCATTTTTAAGACAGAAATTTTTCCATTATTATTTTATTGAAAATATTGTTAATTTCTTTAATTTGTACCTCAGAACCTATGTGAATCCTAGATTTGACTTTGTAATATCATCCCATTTTTCTTGAAAATGCTGTTCATGGTCTCTTAACATCTTTTATCCATGATCAAGTTAAGTTTTAAGATTATTTATATTGCCTTTGTTGCTTGAAAATCTTCAAATGATATAATCTATTGGTAATGCTTTCCATTGGGTTTTAAATTTGTTTTATTGATTCTTCCATTTCAAGAATTACCAATTTGGACTAGGGTTGTGACTAAGTTGTAGAGCACTTGCCTAGCATGCATGAGGCACTGGGTTTCATCTGAAGCACCACGTTAAAAAAAAAAGAATTATCAATTGATATTTCTTCAAAATCTCTGACTTTGTAAAGAAGTGATATTTCACTTCTATTTTCTCTGTGATTTTACTCCTTCCATCATATTTTACCTCTTAGATCATCTTATCTGTGTACTTTCTATATTCCTCACCTGACATTTTCTGCACTGTGGTATCAGTGGATTCTATTGTTGAATCATACTCTTTTGTTTTGGATGTTTTCTTCCACTGCTTTCACATATTGTTTATGTGTCTATCCATCTGTTCAAATGGATCTGAAGAAGGACGGCTTCTACTCTACAAGCTTTGAGAATTCCTGTAGGCTTAGGGTGACTCACAGATTGGTGGAGCTAGATAAATTTAAAACTTATGCATATGACATACAGGATTACATACTTATTTCCTATTGTGACATCTACAATGTTGTTGTTCCAATATACAGAAATGGTAGGATAGCAGTTTCTATCAGTAAAGACCATAGCAATCATGAATCATATCTGTCATAAAATCAAACACTAGGTGTTACCTTTGACTTGCTGTGTATTAATTTTTCCTATAACATTAGTGGCAAAATCTGATATTTTATAAACTAAACAATACTAAGAGAAGTTAAAAATATAGTTAATTAAGAGAAAAAAGAAGAGATGAGAGAAAAGTTTTCAAGTTTTAAAAATTGAATAGGGCTGATGCAGAGGCAAAATATTATGTGTTGTTTCTGAAGGGAAGGACAAAATAAAGGAAAAAAATTAAAGAGTGAAAGAGAATGATGAGTTTGACTTCTATTGATTCATCTTCTATTTATTTATAGATGTTTAAATTAGTGATTATAAGTATACATAAAATTGAAATTTACTGTGCTTTATTCATATATGTACATGAGAGAGTTAGGTTTGTTTTACTCTACTATTTGTCCCACTTTTGTCCTCCCTCCTTTGCTATAACTCCTTCTTCTACTCCACAGATGAAGTTTTTATTTTTAATGAATTACCCCTTTTTCAGTTATTTCATCTAGCATTCACACATGAAGGGAAATATTTGACTTCTGACTTTCTGATTCTGACTTATTTCACATAAAATCAAGTTCTCCAGTTTCATCAATTTTCCACCAAATGCTATCATTTTATTCTTCTGAATAACTAAGTAAAATGCCATTGTGAATATACACCATATACTCTTTATCCATTAGTGTGTTGATGGGTATGTGGGCTGGTTCTGTAATTTGGTTATTGTAAATTTTGTTGCTGTAAACACTGAGGTGCTTCTTCCTCTAGAGTATGCTGATTTTAGATATTTGGATATATATCAGGGAGTGGGACAACTGGGTCATGTGGTGGTTCCATTGCAACTTTTGAAAGGGATATCCATAGGGTTTTCCAAATTATTATACTAATTTGCTATCCTACCAACATTGCATAAGTGTACATTTTCCCCCACATTATTCCTTTTGATCTTCTTAATTCTTTTTAGATATACATGACAGTAGAGTATATTGTACATATTATACACATATGGAGTATAACTTCCCATTCTTGTGCTGTACATGATGTGGAGTTACACTGGTCTTGTATATATAATCTCCCCACAAAAGTTCTCTCTGATATGTGGATATCCCACATTATTCTTGAAAATTGTTATTATGAGTGAGGTGAGATAAAAATCTCTATTTAGTTCTTTTTAAATGTAATAATGTTATTGAGGTATAGGAAAAGAGCAAGGACACAATAATAGACTCTCCTCCATGTAGTTTTGATTTGCATTTCACTAATTTCTAGACATGTTGAACATTTTTTATATATATGTTGGCCATTTGTGTTTCTTATTTTAAGCAATATCTGTTTAGATTTTTTGCCCATTTACTAATTGAGGTGGTTCATATGATTTTACATGTTTTATATTCTGTATATTAATTTCCTGTCATTAGGAGCAGGTGAAAAAGATTTTATCACATTGGTAGACTCTCTATTCACATTCTTGCTCCCTTTGTTGGTCAGAAGTTTTAAAATTTAATTTCATCCCACTTATTGATTCTTGGTTTTATTTCTTATGCTTTAGAAGTCTTATTAAGGCAGTTGATGCTTTTGTCAATATGCTAGGGTGTTGGACCTACATTTTATTTAAGCACTTCTAGAGTTTCTGGTTTAATTCCTAAGTCTTTGATCCAGTGGAATTGGCTTTGTTGCAGGGTGAGAGATGAGGATCAAGTTTTATTTTTTCTAAATACGGATATCTAATTTTCATAGCATTATTTGTTTAAAAGTCTCTCCTTCCTCCAACATATGTTTTTGGCACTTTTGTCACCTACCAGGTCACTGTATCTACATAAATTTTTCTGTATTTTCTATTCCATTGATCTTAAGGTCTGTTTTGGTAATATAATTTGTATACAAAAGCTCTAAAACATAATTGGTTATCTGGTATTTTGATGCTTTCAGCATCCTTTTTTTCATTCTGGGTGCTTTGGATAATTTATTTCTCTTAATTGTCCAAATGAATTTTAGAACTGCTTTTTTTGTCAGTGTATCTTGTAAAGAATGCCATTGATATTTTGATGGGATTGTAGTGTCTATTTACTGCTGTAGGTAGTATGGCAATTTTGATAATATTAATCCTACTTATTCAAGAACATGGTAAGTATTTCCACCTCCTAAGGTCTGCTTCCATTTTTTTTAAATTCAGTGTTCTGTGGTTTTTATTGTTGATGTCTTTCACCTCATAGGTTAGATATTTTCCCAAATAATTTTTAGGATACTGTGATTGAGATATTTTTCCCAATTTCTTTTGTAATAGATTAAATCTCACAATAAAGGAATGCTATTGATTTATGTATGTTGTTCTTATATCCAGCTGCTTTAGTAAATTTGTTTATCATCTCTATAAATTTGCTAATGTAGCATTTTAAGTCTTCTAAGTTTTTTTTTTTTTTTCCTATGTGCATGCCATTAGATTTCTTCTCTTACCTGATTGCTCAGGCTTGAATTTCAAGTTGAATAGGAGTAGTGAGAGTTTATATCCTTGTTTTCTTCTTGTTTTTTAGAGAAAACGCCTTACTTTTTCTCCATTCACTATAATGTTAGCATTGGGTTTCTCATATTCAGCTTTTATAATGTTGAAGAAATTTCCTTCTATCACTAGTTCCTCTAGAGTTTTAGATGAATGGTTGCTGGATGTTGTCAGAAGACTTTTCTGCTTCTGTTGAGATAATCATGTGAATTTGTACTTAAATCTGTTTATGCAGTGAATTACACACACACACACATACATATACTTAGTAATATGTAAGATAATACTCTATAGATTCATATGAAAATTTTATTTTTTTGGTACAGGGGATCTAACCTAGCCATGACTTGCTGACTAGCAACATATACTACTAGTCACTTTTTAAATATTTTCCATGGCAGACACCCAGGCCCAGAGGATTTTTTCCTGGTCCCTGAAGCTGATCACACAGCCACCACAGACTTTGCCACAGATGCTGCCCTGAAGATGTCACCAAAAGCTTTATACAGATTTAATGCAGTTCTTAATTAAAATCCCAAAGACATTCTTCATAGAACTAGATTAAGCAATATAAAATTCATTTGGAAAAATAAGAGACCCAGAATAGCCAAATCAATCCTTAGCAAGAAAAGTGAGGCAGGTGGCATCACAATACCAGACATCAAACTATACTACAGAGCTATATTAATAAAAATAGCATGGTATTGACAACAAAACAGACTTGTAGGCCAGTGGTACAGAAAAGAAGACACAGAGACAAACCCACAAAAATACGGGTATCTCATTTGAAACAAAGGTGCCAAAAATATCCACCGCAGAAAAGATAGGTTATTCAACAAATAGTGCTGAGAAAATGGAAAACCACATGTAACAAAATGAAATTAAATCCTTGTCTCTCACCCTGCACAAAACTCAAAGCATTGTGGGTCAAAGACTTAGTTACTAGAACAGAGACCCTGTGACTACTAGAAAAAAAAATTAGACCCAAATCTACACCATGTCAGCCTAGGACCTGACTTCCTTACCAAGACCCCTAAAGCACAGGAAGTTAAATCAAGAATCAATAGATGGGATGGACTTAAACTAAATAGCTTCTTTTCAGAACAAGACAAAATCCAATAATGTGAAGTGAGAGCCTACAGATTGGAAGAAAATCTTTTCCACATGCATCTCAGATAAAGCATCAATTTTTAGAATATATAAAGAACTCAAAAAACAACATACATACACATATACACATACACAAAAATGAATAATCCAATTAATAAATGGGCTAAGGAACTGAACAGACATCTCACAGAAAAAGATATAGAATTGATCAACAAATACATAAAAATTGTTCAACATCTCTAGCAATTAGAGAAATTCAAATCAAAAAACTAAGATTTCATCTCATTCCAATCAGAATGGCAATGATCAATAATACAAGCAACAATGATGTTGGTGAGGATGTGAGGGAAAAATGTTACACTCATTTATTGCTGGTGGGAATGCAAATTGGTGCAACCAATATGGAAAGTATTATGTAGATTCTTCAGAAAGCTTAGAATTGAACCAGTTATCCCACTCCTTGATTTATATCCAAAGGACTTAAAATCAATATACTGCAGTGACACATCCATATTAATGTTTATAACAGCTCAATTCACAATAGCGAAACTATGGAACCAACCTAGATGCCCTTCAACAGATGAATGGATAAAGAAAATGTGAGATATGTGTGTGTGTATATATACATACATATATACACACTATATTTTGAGATATTATTGATGCATGGAATATATCTTATTCTAATTAGTATCCCATTCTTGTGGTTGAACATGATGTGGAAGTTCACTGGTCGTGTATTCATAGATGAACATAGAAAAGTTATGTTCAATTCATTTGCATGTCCTATGTCCATGACACTTTCTTACCTTCATTCCCCTTTGTCAAATACAATAAACTTGTTATTCCCTTCCCACCACTTATTATTTGTTAGCAACCACATATCAGAGAGAATATTTGACCTTTGGTTTTTTTGAGACTGGCATATTTCACTTAGTATGATAGTCTCTAAATCCACCCATTTACTGGCAAATGCCATAATTTCATTCTTCTTTATGGCAGAGTAATGTTTTATTGTTTATATATACCACATTTTCTTTATCCATTCATCTGTCAAGGAGCACACAGTATGGATCCACAGTTATGCTCTTCAAAGTGAGCTCCTATAAGAATTGATGTGGCTGCATCACTCTAGTATACTAATTTTAAATCTTTTCTGTATATACTGAGGATTGGGATAAATGGGTCAAATGGTCACTCTATTCCAAGTGTTTTGAGGAATCTCCATGCTGCTTTCCAGAGTGGTTGCACCAATTTGCAGTACCACCAGCAATGTATGAGAGAGCATTATCCGCCATATTCTCACCAACATTATTACCCGTATTCTTGATATTTGACATTCTGACTGGAGTGGGAGTTAATCTCATTGTAGTTTTGATTTGCATTTATTTAAATGGTATACATATTGAGCATTTTTTTATATATTTGTTGAGAATTTGTTTTTCTTCTGTGAAGTGCCTGCTAAATTTCTTTGCCCATTTAATGGTTGGTTTATTGTATGTATGTGTGTGTGTGTTTTTTGAGTTCTTTATATATCCTAAAGTTTAATGCTTTCCTGAAGTGCAGGTGGGAAAGATTTCTCTCATTCTGTAGGCATTCTGATCACATTCTTGTAATCTTTTCTGCGAGGACTATTTTATTTCATGCATTTATGGATTCTTGATTTTACCTATTGTGCTTTAGAATTCTTGTTGAGGATGTCAGTTCCTATGCCAAAATGGTGGACAATTTGTCCTCTATTTTTTTCTATGAGGTAAACAATCTCTTCTAATGTCTAGGTCCTTGACCTAAAGTGAGTTGAGTTTTGTGCAGGCTTAAGATGAGAGAATAAATTTTACTGTACATGGATTTCCAGTTTACCCAGCACCATGTGCTTAAGAGTCATGTGTTTGTGGCACATTTTACTAGAATGAGTTAACTGCATATACGTAGGTTTGTTTTTGTGTTTCCTGTCCTGTTGGTCTTCATGTCTGTTTTGGTGCCAATAGTTTGCTGTTTTTGTTATTATACCTCTGTAGTACAACTTAAGGTGTAATGTTGTGTTGCCTCCTGCTTCACTTTTTAAATAAGGATTGCTTTAGTTATTCAGGTCCACTTGTTTTTCCAAATAAATTTCATGATTGACTTTTCTATTTCTATGAAGAAAATCATTGGAATTTTTTTTTCCATATTTTTTTATTTTTTATTTTTTATTTTTTTTTACGTTTACATAGGGTAATGATGTTTATTTATTTTTCCCCTTCCCCCCACCCCTCCCACCCCTCTTTTCCCTCTATACAGTCCTTCTTTCCTTCATTCTTACCGCTCTCCTTAGCCTAACTCTAAACCTAACCCTAACCCTAATGCTAGCCCCTCCCACCCCCCATTATATGTCCTCATCCGCTTATCAGCGAGATCATTTGTCCTTTAGTTTTTTGAGATTGGCTTATCTCACTTAGCATGATATTCTCCAATTTCGACCATTTGCCTACAAATGCCATAATTTTATCATTCTTCATTGCGGAGTAATATTCCATTGTATAAATATGCCACAGTTTCTTTATCCATTCATCAACTGAAGGGCATCTAGGTTGGTTCCACAATCTGGCTATGGTGAATTGAGCAGCAATGAACATTGATGTGGCTGTATCTCTGTAGTATGCTGATTTTAAGTCCTTTGGGTATAGGCCAAGGAGTGGGATAGCTGGGTCTAATGGTGTTTCCATTCCAAGCTTTCTGAGGAATCTCCACACTGCTTTCCAGAGTGGCTGCACTAAATTGCAACACCACCAGCAATGTACGAGTGTTCCTTTTTCACCACATCCTCGCCAACACCTATTGTTGCTTGTGTTCCTGATAATCGCCATTCTAATTGGGGTGAGATGAAATCTTAGGGTAGTTTTGATTTGCATTTCCCTTATTACTAGGGATGTTGAACATTTTTTCATATATCTGTTGATTACTTGTACATCTTCTTCTGTGAAGTGTCTGTTCATTTCCTTAGCCCATTTGTTGATTGGATTATTTGTATTCTTTGTGTAGAGATTTTTGAGTTCTTTATAGATTCTGGAAATTAGCGCTCTATCTGAGGTATGGTTGGCAAAGATATTCTCCCACTCTGTAGGCTCTCTCTTCACATTTCTGATAGTTTCCTTTGCTGAGAGAAAGCTTTTAAGTTTGAATCTATCCCAGTTGTTGATTCTTGCTTTTATTTCTTGTGCTATGGGAGTCCTATTAAGGAAGTCTGATCCTAAGCCAACAAGTTGAAGATTTGGACCTACGTTTTCTTCTATAAGATGCAGGGTCTCTGGTCTGATTCCGAGGTCCTTGATCCATTTTGAGTTGAGTTTTGTGTAGGGTGAGAGATAGGGGTTTAATTTCATTCTATTGCATATGGTTTTCCAGTTTTCCCAGCACCATTTGTTGAAGAGGCTATCTTTTCTCCATTGCATATTTTTGGAACCTTTGTCTAGTATGAGAAAATTGTATTTATTTGGGTTTGTGTCCATGTCCTCTATTCTGTACCATTGATCTACCTGTCTATTTTGGTACCAATACCATGCCATTTTTGTTACTATTGCTTTGTAGTAGAGTTGAAGATCTGGTATTGCAATACCCCCTGCTTCGCTTTGCTACTGAGGATTGCATTAGCTATTCTAGGTTTTTTATTCTTCCAGATGAATTTCATAATTGCTTGCTCTATTTCTGCAAGGTACATCATTGGGATTTTAATTGGAATTGCATTGAATCTGTATAGCACTTTAGGTAGTATAGCCATTTTGACAATATTAATTCTGCCTATCCAGGAACATGGGAGATCTTTCCATCTTCTAAGGTTTTCTTTAATTTCTTTCTTTAGTGTTCTGTAGTTCTCATTGTAGAGGTCTTTCACCTCTTTTGTGAGATTGATTCCCAAGTATTTTATTTTTTTCAATGCTATTGTGAATGGGGTAGTTTTCCTAATTTCTCTTTCTGAAGATTCATCACTTATGTATAAAAATGCATTGGATTTATGAGCATTGATCTTGTAACCTGCTACTTTACTGAATTCACTTATGAGTTCTAAAAGTTTTCTGGTGGAATTTCCAGGTTCCTCTAAATATATAATCATGTCATCAGTGAACAGGGATAGTTTGAGTTCTTCTTTTCCTATTCGTATCCCTTTAATTTCTTTGGTTTGTCTGATTGCTCTGGCTAGAGTCTCAAGGACGATGTTGAATAGAAGCGGTGAAAGAGGGCATCCCTGCCTTGTTCCAGTTTTTAGGGGGAACGCTTTCAGTTTTTCACCATTTAGAATGATATTAGCCATGGGCTTAGCATAGATTGCCTTTATAATGTTAAGGAATGTTCCCACTACCCCAATTTTTTCTAGTGTTTTGAGCATGAAGGGATGCTGTATTTTATCAAATGCTTTTTCTGCATCTATTGAAATAATCATGTGATTCTTAACTTTAAGTCTGTTGATATGGTGAATGACATTTATTGATTTCCGAATGTTGAACCAACCTTGCATCCCTGGGATAAAACCCACTTGATCGTGGTGCACTATCTTTTTAATATATATTTGTATGCGATTTGCTAAAATTTTGTTGAGAATTTTTGCGTCAATGTTCATTAAGGATATTGGTCTGAAATTTTCTTTCCTCGATGTGTCTCTGTCTGGTTTAGGTATCAGGGTGATATTGGCTTCATAGAACGAGTTTGGGAGGGTTCCCTCCTCTTCTATTTCATGGAATAGTTTGAGGAGTATTGGAATGAGCTCTTCTTTAAAGGTTTTGTAGAACTCGGCTGAGAACCCATCTGGTCCTGGACTTTTCTTTGTTGGTAGGCTTTTGATGACCTCTTCTATTTCATTGCTTGAAATTGGTTTATTTAAGTTGTGTATGTCCTCCTCGTTCAGTTTAGGTAGTTCATATGTCTCTAGAAATTTGTTGATGTCTTCGAGGTTTTCTGTTTTCTTGGAGTATATATTTTCGAAATAGCTTCTAATTATGTTTTCTATTTCACTCGTGTCTGTTGTGATGTTTCCTTGTTCATTCCGAATTTTAGTAATTTGAGTTTTCTCCCTCTTTCTCTTTGTTAATGTGGCTAATGGTTTATCAATTTTATTTATTTTTTCAAAGAACCAACTATTTATTTTGTTAATTTTTCCAATTGTTTCTTTTGTTTCGATTTCGTTGATTTCGGCTCTGATTTTAACTATTTCCTGTCTTCTACGACTTTTGGTATTGGTTTGCTCTTCTTTTTCTAGCACTTAGAGCTGTAGTGTTAAGTCGTTTATTTGTTGATTTCTACTTCTTTTTTTGAATGCACCCCATGAAATAAATCTTCCTCTAAGTACTGCTTTCATAGTGTCCCAGAGATTTTGATATGATGTGTCTTTGTTCTCGTTTACTTCTAAGAATTTTTTTATTTCCCTCCTGATGTCTTCTGTTATCCATTCATCATATAATAGTGTATTATTTAGTCTCCAGGTATTGGAGAAGTTTCTGTTTTTTATTCTGTCATTTATTTCTAATTTCAATCCATTATGATCTGATAGAGTACAAGGAAGTATCTCTATCTTCTTGTATTTGCTAACAGTAGTTTTGTGGCATAAAATATGGTCTATTTTAGAGAAGGATCCATGTGCTGCTGATAAGAAAGTGTATTCGTTCTTTGTTGGATGGTATATTCTATATATGTCCGTTAAGTCTAAATTGCTGATTGTGTTGTTGAGATCTATAGTTTCTTTATTCAATTTTTGTTTGGACGATCTATCCAGTGGTGAGAGAGGTGTGTTAAAATCGCCTAGTATTATTGTGTTGTGGTCTATTTGATTTCTGGAATTGAGAAGGATTTGTTTGACGTACGTGGATGAGCCAATGTTCGGGCATAATATTTATGATTGTTATGTCTTGCTGATTTATGCTTCCCTTAAGCAGCATGTAATGTCCTTCTTTATCCCTTCTGACTAGTTTTGGTTTGAAGTCCACATTATCTGAGATGAGGATGGATACTCCAGCTTTTTTGCTGTGTCCGTGTGCATGGTATGTTTTTCCCCATCCTTTCACCTTTAGTCTATGGGTGTCTCTTTCTATGAGATGAGTCTCTTGCAGGCAGCATATTGTTGGATTTTTCTTTTTAATCCAATCTGCCAGTCTGTGTCTTTTGATTGATGAATTCAGGCCATTAACATTCAGGGTTATTATTGGGATATGATTTGTATTCCCAGTCAATTGACTCATATTTGTTTTTGACATGATTTGGTTTCTCCTTTATTTGGCTACTGCTTTAGGCTAGCGCCTCCTGTTGCTGATTTGCATCATTGTTTTTCATCTCTTCCTCAGGGAATATTTTGCTGAGAATGTTCTGTAATGCTGGCTTTCTTTTTGTAAATTCCTTTAGCTTTTGTTTATCATGGAAGGATCTTATTTCATCGTTAAATTTGAAGGTAAGTTTTGCTGGGTATAAGATTCTTGGTTGGCATCCGTTTTCTTTCAGGGCTTGGTACATGTTGTTCCAGGCCCTTCTAGCTTTTAGGGTCTGGATTGAAAAATCTGCTGATATTCTTATTGGTTTCCCTCTGAATGTAATTTGATTCTTTTCTCTCGCGGCCTTTAAAATTCTGTCTTTATTTTGTATGTTAGGTATTTTCATAATAATGTGCCTTGGTGTGGGTCTGTTGTAATTTTGTATATTTGGAGTTCTATAAGCCTCTTGTACTTGGTTTTCCATTTCATTCTTCAGATTTGGGAAATTTTCTGTTATTATTTCATTGAATAGATTGTTCATTCCTTTGGTTTGTTTCTCTAAGCCTTCCTCAATCCCAATAATTCTTAAATTTGGCCTTTTCATGATATCCCATAGTTCTTGGAGATTCTGTTCATGATTTCTTACCATCTTTTCTGTTTGGCCAACTTTGCTTTCAAGATTAAATAATTTGTCTTCAATGTCTGAGGTTCTGTCTTCCAGGTGTTCTATCCTATTGGTTATGCTTTCTATGGAGTTTTTAACTTGGTTTATTGTTTCCTTCATTTCAAGTATTTCAGTTTGTTTTTTTTTCAGTATCTCTAGCTCTTTATTGAAATGATCTCTCGCTTCCCGTATTTGGTCTTTTAACTGTTGATTGGTGCGATCATTTAATGCCTGCATTTGCTCTTTCATCTCCTCATTAGCTTCCCTGATCATTTTAATTACGTACATTCTGAACTCCCTTTCTGACATTTCTTCTGCTATGCTGTCATTGGGTTTTATTGATGTAGTATCTAGGTTTGTTTGGGACATTTTCTTCCCTTGTTTTCTCATATTGGTCAGCTGTCAGTGGGACCCTGAGATATTGCAGTTTTCCGCTATTGGCTTATAGTGTCCCGGTAGATTTCCAGTGTATCACCTCCCAGCCTTCAGTAGCCTGATGTCTTGGAGGAATCTGATAAAGCAGCGCATCTGAAGAAAACTGCCCCTAGCCCCCTACTGGTTCCACGGTTTGGAACTGGCTCTGTGCGGAAATGCTCTCACTGTGGGCCTGCACCGTGCAGCTGGCCGTGTGGGAGGAGCCCACTGCCGGAGTGTGGAAGGCTACCTTGTGAAGACTCTAGCTGCCCTGCCCGGCTCCAATAAGCCACCTCTATCTGGGCCTGCCACCCGGGCCGAGCTTTACCCAGTGGGCAGACTCACCCGTGGCTCTATTTCAGTCGAGTCTCTCAATGCCTCCCCTTCTTAACTCCTGGGTTCTGGAGCGACTGGGGGTGCAGTCTCCCTCTAGGCCACCATCTTGGATCGCCCCGTGAAGAGAGCCTGCAGCCGGAGTGGGCAGAGCCGCCTGAAGAGGTCTCTGGCTGCCCTGCCCTGATTCCAGAGGCTGCTTGCGGATCGAGGCTCTCCGCTGTTTCGTTGCCGGAGTATGCTGCGCTGCACTCATCATTGGAATTTTTATACAAATTGAATTATATCTCTATAATTCTTTTGGTAGTGTGGCCATTTTGGAATATTAATTCTGCCTATCCAAGAACATGGGAGATATTTCATCTTCTAATTTCTTCTTCAATTACTTTTTAATATATTCTGTAGTTTTTATTGTAGAGGTCATTCACCTCTTTTGTTAGATTGATACCTGAGCATTTTTTGTGCCTATTATAAATGGGAGAGTTTCCTAATTTCATTTCAACTGATTCCTCAGTGATAAATAGGAACACAATGGGTTTATCAGTGTTAATTATAAATCCTGTTAATTTGCATAATCTGTTATTGAATTCTAGAAGTCTTCTGGTGGAGTTCTTGGGTATTCTAAATATAGAATTATGTCATTGGCAAATACAGATAATTTAAGATCTTTTCCTATTAATATCACTTTAATTTCTTTCTTTTGTTTAATTGTTCCAGTGAGGTTTTTAAATACTAAGTTGAAAAGAAGTAGTAAAATAAAGGGCATCCCTCTCTTGTTCCAGTTTCTAAAGAAAAAAAATTAATTTTTTCTCAATTTAGAATGATAGTGGCCTTGGGTTTAGTATATATAGCATTTACAATATTGAGGAATGTTCCAACTATCTCTAATTTACTTAGTATATAGAGTATTAATAGATGCTGAATTTTGTCAAATGCTTTTTCTTTGTCTATTGTGATAATTCTGTGATTATTGTGTTTAATCTATTGATGTAATGAATTATTTTATTGATTTATGTATGTTGGACCATCCTTACATTCCTGGCATGAAACTCACTTGATCATGGTACTGTATATTTTTTTAAAATGATTTTGTATCAAATTTGCCAGTATTTTCTTTAGAGTTTTTACATCTATATTCATCAGGGATATTAGTCTGAAGTTTTCTTTCCTTGATGAATCTTTGTCTGATTTTGGTATTAGGGTGAAACTACGATCATAGAATTAATTTTGAAATGTTTCCCCCTTTACTGTTTCATGGAATAATTTGAGAAATATTGGGGTAAAATCCTCTTTGAAGGACTGAAGGAACTTGACTGAGAATCTATTTGGTCCTGTTTTTTTTGGGGGGGGGTATGCTTTTGATGGCATTTTCTATTTCATTGCGTGAAATTGGCATGCTTTAATATTCTATGTCCTCCTACATTAATTTGTGTAGGTCATATTTCTTTAGAAATTTGTTGGTCTCTTTGTGATTTTCTATTGTATTAAATTATAGATTTTCACAATAGTTTCTATCATCTGCATTTAAGTAGTATCTGTGGTGATATTTTTATCATAAATTTTAGTAATTTGAGGTTTTATTAGCTTGGCTAATTGTTCATTAATTTTTCAAAGAAGCAACTTTTTGTTTCAATGAATTTTTAAATTTTCTGTTTCAATTTTATTGATTTTGGTACTGATTTTAATTATTTTCTGTCTTCTACTGTTTTGGTATAGATTTGTTCTTTTCTTAGGCTTTGAGATGTAATTTTAGGTTATTTAATTGGGATTTTATATTCTTTTATCAAATGAACACAATGCAATAATCTTTCCTCTTAGAAGTTCCTTCATAGTGTCCCAGTAATAGTGATATGCTGTGTCACTTTTCTCATTTACCTCTGTATTTTATTAATTTCATCACTGATTTCTTCAGCTATCCATTATCTATTCAATATTGTAGTATTTATTGTCCAGTTGTCAGGGTAGCTTCTCTTTTTTATTTTATTATTGATTTCTCATTTCCTTCTTTTATGATCTAATATAGTCCAAGGTATTAGCAGTAGAGTTTGTATTTACACAGAGTTGCTTTGTGGTTTAAAATATAATCTATTTTAGTGAAGGATCAAAGTGTTATTGAGAAAAAAGTGTATTCAGTCACTAATGGATGAAATATTCTATATGTTAGTTACGTCTGAATTATTAATTGTATTGTATATTTCTAAACCTTCTTTATTTAGTTTTTGGTTGGAGGATCTCTCAGTTGTTGATAAGGATATATTAAAATCACCCAGTATTATTGTGTTTTGGTTTGTTTGATTCTTGAAATTGAGAAAGGTTTGATATAAGTAGATGCTCCATTTTCCAGGGCATGTTTATTTATAATTGGTATGTCTTATTGATGTATAATTCCCTTAAGCAGTATGATACAACAATCTTTGTTCCATTTGATTAACTTTGACTTCATGTACACTCTATCTGATATAAGGACATTAAAGTCTCCTTGTATATGAGTTCCAAGTGATTGATATTTGTTTTCCATCCTTAAACCCTAACTTGTGAATGTCTTTGCCCATGAGGACAGTCTTTTGGAGATAGCATATTATTGGGTCTTCCTTTTGAATCCAATCTTACAGACTATTTTTTTTTTGGCAGTGCTGGGGATTGAACCCAGGGCCCTGTGCTTGTAAGGCAGGCATTTTACCAACTGAGCTATCTCCCCAGCCTGAGACTATGCCTTTTGATTGATGAATTATGGCATTCATATTCAATGTTATTGAGATAAGATTTTTATTTCCTACCATTTTAAATTATTTCTCAATTTTAATTTGTTTTTATAAGGCAGTTTCCATTTCCCTGGATCACCTATTTTATACACATCCCCAAAACATACACAGACACTTTTGCCATGTTTTGTTCATGACTTAGTCTGAACAGTTCAGATTCCTAAAGTTGTCATTAGGTCAGTCATCAGAAACTTCTTCCTCAGTATCTTCAGATCTTAGTTCTGTTAGCTTTAATTTGTTTCCCATCTGCCCACAAATGTCTTCTTCAGTTGCTAGACAGAGATGTAGGCAGAAGCTATCCACAGAATTAGGTTCCCCACTATCAGGTTTTCTCCTTTCTGGCATTACCTCTCACTTTCCATGATCTGGGGATTGACTCTCTGTTTTCTGGGTCTTCATGAACCCAGGCTACAGGTTTCTTTAAAGATTTTTTACCACCCTCCACCCTGTGGCCTCTCCTCAAGTAAAAAGAAGAAGGAAAACCAGTTCCCATCCCAATGACATAACATTGCCTTTTTCATAGTGTTAAATGGACCTCTATTCTGTGCCCTGACTTAGTCCTTCTTTAGTGTTTTCAGGTATGATTTCTTTTGTTCCTTTGTCTAGAGTTTATAATTGTCTCTGTGTATGTGCTGGAGATAGGGAGGAAGAGACTCAACCACATTAAGAAATACAATTATAGAGCTATATTTTTATATTAAAATGGTGTGAAAATCCATAAACTTTTTGTGAAAATTAAACACATATGACACCCAACAATTCTTGGCACTATGTTCTGAAGTCTTTCTAACTTCTTCCTATTTTTCTATTTATGTATCTTTTCCCATATAAACCCATCTTCATTTTTGTTCAATGCACTCTGACAGATGTTCCATCTCTTGAAATCTGCCTCACCACAGCAGCATGGCTTTTTTTCCTTAACACGTTTCCAGGGTCTTCCTCTCAGCCACCCTTGCTAAACACTACCATGTCCATGGCCAGCAACTGCCATGCAGTGTATGTTATTTTTCAGTTTTTAGATCAAGTGTGGACTATTGAAATGGTATGTCCCAATGTCATACAAAGAGAAGGAAAATGTCACATGAGAACTTTTCCACACCATTTATCAAGAAAACCCAAATGTGCTTCCTTGAGTGGTGAGATCTGAAGATCGTCTTCAAAAGATATTCTAGTCTGCCTTTTGCTGTGCTATTGAGGATCAGGAAAATGAATTAAGTAGCTTGGAAATAATAAACTGTTTTGTGTAAATTACTTGACAGTGTTGTGAACTTGATATCATCTTTCATTTTTAAGAAGGCTTATTTTATTTTGGATGAGTTTCTTTTGGGAGGGAAAGTTAAGGAAACATCCAAAAAATGTTTCTAAAGCAACCGAGTAAGCTTACCTACTATAGGAGTCGCAACATGAATATTTTAATGTCCCTGTGCACTAAGTGAATACTCATCAAATATGCAAAATTTTGCAGAGGAAATAGGGAGCTGAAATATTTATGAAAAATATATTCTCACCTTGATAACTATCATATAAAATAATAATAGAATATTCTAGAACCAGTACCATTACAATTCAATTTTTTTGTTTGCATTCATCTTTCCTTTATTATTTCATTCTATATATGATCTTGATATATTTTATTCTTCTGACAAGTTATGATGTGAATGTTTTGAGTAACAGTTCATCTTCAGCATGTGCATGTAACAAGTAATGAAGCATCTGTGATTATTTTATAAGAGAAAACAGCATTCATTGTTTCTTATTAAAAAGAATTTGGATGACATACTCTGTCCAAGTAAAGAGTCCCATAATATTTAGTGTTGATCATTCTTCAATTGTTGAAAGGGAACAAAAAAAAAGCAAAACTATAGTGTGATTTTCTTGAAAACTGACTTAGAATGTTCTAATGTACCACATAAGAGTATGTTTAAATAATACAAGAAACTAAAATTAATTTGTACTCATGTAAAATATTTAAAACTTTCAGTTAAGAAATTTTGTAGTGCCATATTTATTGAATCATATTTGTGCTATATTATGATATTGATCAGTCTCTTTAAGAACTTTCAGAAAGCTATGTTAGAAATGTCTTCTACACTATATATTGCTCAGTGATACTCCTTTCCGTGTATTAATACTGAACTTATTTATGTAGTTCAAAAATTATTATGGTGTCTCAATACCTAAATGTTTTTATATTGTAAACAAAATATATTTATTAAATTGTTTTTTATTTTGCAGCCACTCTGGCATTAAAAAAAGGATATCTTGTAAATAAAAGCTGCAGTCCAATTAACTCAGTGGATATTTTGGATCACTCTACCCCTTCCATTATTCATTTTTCTCCCAAAATATCCCCATATCCTCACAGTGGAACCATGTAATAAAAACACTAAATCCTTGGGATGTATGGTTCACATCTAAATATCATTTGAGTACTTTCAAATAATGTACAGTTCTTCATGTAAGAAACATATTTTGTGGTCACAGTTACTTTAAAAAGTAATTATTTTCAGGGTCTAGCCTGTTCGCTTTGGATGCTATGTGCTGACCTGTAATGTTATTGCTTTTCTTATCTGTATTCAGCTGCTTGCTTTAAATTAGTAGATCAAGAAATAGCTTTTCTTGAATGTCTAAAATAAAGTTATTTCATCTAAAATAAAATAATAGCAACTATCAAAGTTATTTCCATGTGGATTTGTATAAATGAAGGTTTTTCTGTTTCTGTCATTATAAAATAAAATTATTTTATCTAAAATAAAATAATAGCAACTGTCAAAGTTATTTCCATGTGGACTAGTATAAATGAAGATATTCCTGTTTGTGTCATTATTACTTTTCTCCCTCCTCCTTTTTACATGGAGTACTCAAACATTTCATACTTTTGCTATATCTGAATCTGTTAATACCTGAAACTCATTTTTCCACTACCCAACTCTGTAGCCCCAATCTAACACTATTGCTCTGATTCTTAGAAAATATTTAGCTAAACACACAGCCCTTATATTTTTCACTGAGAAATAAACTCATACATGCAAAGGACTTTTTCTGTCCTCTTTAGAAAGTTTTTGAACAGGTATTTTTAAAATATTTTCTTAAAGATGGATTTAATTTAGTAATGTATTTCACTTAAATATATCCAAAGTATCTTTTCCACATTATCAATAGAACAATTAAAATTTAATTAAAGTTAAAATTTTGTGAGATAATAAATGCTATTACTGTCCTAGGCAACTAAGTGTTTTTAGTTTTTTTTTTAAATACATTTAATATGTACTGACTTAACCATTATTGTGTTTGTTATCATGAAAATACTTCATGCTGTTTTGCAACCATCACCATTATCTGTCTCTGAGAATTCTTTTTATCTTGTAAAACTAAAGATCTGTACCAGGTAATCAGTAATTCTCATTTCACTTTTTATCCCAGCAGCTACCATTTCTATTTTCTTTTCCTATGATATTTATCACAATTATTGAATTATTTTATATTATTTTCCTACTTTTTGAAATTTGATGTATATTTCACATTTATGGCACAAGTCAGTTTGTACTAACTTCTTTCAGGTACTTATTAGCCACGTTTGGCTATTGAGTGCTGTTTCAAATAGCCAGACTCTATGCTATAATGTATACTGAATCCATATATAATTGATCTGTTACCATGTGATATAAATCATTTCTGTTACACTTTCTTAATCTTATTCTTATTTATTATTATGAACAATAGGCAGGTTCCAGTTTTCAAAAATTTTGAAATAGGCAGGTCCCAATTAAAAAAAAAAAAAAAAAAAAAACTTGTATGCCCAGATTCTGAAATGATGTCTATGTAGTTGGTTAGACATCAGTAACCATATGATTGTGTTTTAAAAGTTTGCTAAGAAGTTGGTGGTTATGAGCTACCAGCTCTTAGGACTTTTGTAAAATGTAGATTTCTTGATGTCTCTGTTGGGGTTGACAAAATTACCATGCTTGATGGCTTACTACAGGGACTCTCTCTAGGGTATCTAGAGTAAAGTCTTATTTCAGATTCATCTAGAGAGATGAGAATGACATAGCTTGGTTCATCTTAAATATCTAGTATGTTTAAATGGATGGCATTGATGGCTGAATGTTAAGGTAGCTCCATAAGTTTGACAGTCAGATATGAGATACCATTTAGGACAGCCCTATACTAAACAGGTATCTTTCTGGATTCAACTTTTGATTTCATTGACTACCTCCTTTCTTGGTAAAATACCTGTGTTATGTTATCTTTGAATTCACATCAAAACCTCCATTTTTGCCTATGATGGAGTAACTTGTAGAAGACTAAAGCTTCTGCTGAAAGTACGAGAAGTGCTAGGAAACTAAAATCCTTTTGAAGGCACTGTAGAGTTGCTGAGTCAGTTAAGATTCAGGAGAGAGGGATACAGACACATTCTGAACTGGATTTTCTCTTGTGTTTTCTAACTCTTAAACTGCAGAGAAAAAGAATAAAAGCTGAAAAGGGTATAAAAGATAAGCAAAAAGCAACTGGAAAGTTGCATGGAGCTTTTGATAGTTTGTTGTTCTGGGCCAGGTTACAGTGGAATCTGTTGAAGGGCAGGGTCATAAGAGTGAGGACATAGCACAGGAAGGTAAAACTTTTTAATAGTGTTCAAATTCAGTGGCAAGCAATCTCTGTTACTGATTTGGTTGAGTTGATCTGTTCATCTACTTTGACTTCCCTCTAGAATAGAATTAAATTTTCTTTGGCAGAAGGTAACAGCATCTAGAATTTGTATATTTTCCCTATAGGCATTTCATAAAATCATTCACATAGAGTGCTTGGCAGTCAATAAAAAATTGCTAGGAGTACAGTAAGACCAAGAGAAAAAAATCAAGAACAGGAACAGTTCAAAGCATCAAGATAGTCTTGATACAGATTACACAGAGTTGGGAGTTACAGAAGCATTAAAATATAACTAATCTAGTTGTGAAAATGCAAGCTAAGATTGAAAATTTTACTAGAGAAGTGGGATCTATAGAAAAGAAAAGGAAATTTTGAAACAGAAAAACTGTAGTAACTAAAATTAAGAACCCAATAGATAAGTTTAATTGCAGGTTAGGTATAGTTGAAAATAGGATTAGTAATCTAAAATATAAATTAATAGAAAATATTCAGCAGAATATACTTGCAATTTTGGTGTTATAACCAAACCAAACTAAGGCATGAAGTCTTTTCAATAATTCACCAAAATCCATCTCTTATTTTTGAGCTTAGGAGTGAAAAAAGTTTTTTTTTAATAGTGTAATTTTATTTCTTGCTATTTCAATGTGTGTGGTTTTACATTTTTCCTGTAGGGTTTACTTTGAAATATATATTTTATATAACATAGAGAAGGTAAGGAACAAAATTATTGCTACTTGTAAATTTGTACATGATACCCTCCATTTAGTCTCTGAGCAAACAAAAATTATTACATAACTAGTATCTTATACAGAGTTCACCTTTTCAGCAAACTCAACTACTTAGAATAGAGCCTTAGAATGAGACAATAAGCAAAACACAGACAGAAATAGGTAAACAGAGGTGGTTGGTAAAACTTAGCATAAAGGAGTTTTTTAAAACATTAGTTGTAGATAGATACAATTCCTTTATTTTGTTTATTTATTTTTACGTGGTACTGAGAATTGAACCCAGTGTCTCACATATGCCAGGCAAGCACTCCACCACTGAGCCACAACCCCAGTCCAAGCATAAAGGAGTTTATGAGGACTTTAGTCTTATATAGGATAATGCTTATAGCATAATGGTAATCTGGTAAACCTGCTAATTGCAAGTCAGAAAGTAAATCAGAAACAAGTGATGGGTAAATTGGTGAAGAAATTGGTTTGGGAGCTAGTACATTGTTTCATCATTTATAAGAATTATACCACGAATTGTGTCATTCATGTATAAGAAAGAAAAAATGCTCTCAATTACATTTTGACATCCTATTAATTGTGAAATACATCCTGATTTCAGAGATGGTATACTGTGGAGGATAAAGTCAATGGGAATCCTATTTTTAAGTCTAATTATTTGTTATTTGCCTGACTTGGACCAGGGGACTTCTTTGAGAAAATTTTCTAATATATAAAAATGCAATAGTAAAAGGTCAAAAATTTTTCTTTATCCTTTCCTCTTTACCTCTCCTAACCCATGGTTATATCTGAAGTTATCTACTGACTGGTTCCCATGTGATTGTGATTTGTAGGGATAGAATCTTTTAGAAAGTACGTTTTAAGAAAATTTCCAATCCTTCTAAATTTTATTATTATGATTGAATTCTAATTTTGAAAAATTTCTGCTATTTCAGTAATGCCAAATAAATATAGCATCTTTCTAAACAAAAGGTTGAATTTTGTGATGTTTGCAAAGTAAAAATTTCCTGATTATAGTCATCATATTCCTATATTGAAGATTCCCAGGAAACACAGAATGACATTGTTTTCTTGAAGTGTAAAATTTTGATAACTTCACGTTTGTGTTCATTCTTTCAGAATTTCTTCCAGTCACATTCAATTGATAGGATGAGAAAGTTTAAGAGAAGGCTCTCCCTCACTCTTTGAGTATGCCAGATTATTGTTCAATCATTATGTGAATTATCTGAACAAATGACTATTGAAGTAAACAACAGCAAGGTTAATAGTACATATTTGGGATGGAGAAGATGCTTCCCCCATTTAATTACTTTGTAAACAATGTGAATTTACTGTCCAGATAAAGTCAAAATAATGACCTTTTATTTCTTTCTCTCTCATTCCCTGGTGTTTTAGGAAACACAACATTGTATAATTTTCTCTTGCTTACTTTTCACTCCAACATTGTTACTATGCCTGTCTCAAGTCATAATGAATCATTCCATCTCACATTTCTGGTTTTTTACTAGTTTAAAATTAATGATATATTTCATAATATTATCATAATTGTTAAATAACTATTTTGACATTTAAATTGACATTTAAATATTTTTGCTAGTCTTATAACCTGAGTTAATGCAACTTAAAAATGCATAGAACATTTGTGAAAATTTTTTGTGGTCTCAATATATGCATATTGACTCTCTGCTAAATTCTAAGGTTCATCATGAATGCATGTTATTGTTTTTCAATTTTATGTTTGTCACAGACTCTATCTGTAGTATTGACCACATAAAGCAGGTAGGTATATAATGTTTCATGCATGTGGCAGTCATTTTTACAAGTCAGAGTAGTAATACACAGATAATGATATAAAATAGTTTGTTAAATTGAATGAATTAAAATATAAACTGAGTCACATTTTTAGAACAAGTCTACATATTCAAAATAAAAATACCCCTAGGAAAGTTATAATTACCAGAAAGGAGCTTACATGACTAGCTGCCAGTGTGTCATGACACACAGATTACCTGGCAAGCCTTCCCTCACTTTGCCAGAGATTCTGCTGTAGAAATTTGTGGCAGCAGGTAAAACATGGTCACCCTCACCCATTGCATTGCATGTAGATGCTTGTGCCATAAAAGAGGGAAAGACATAGTGGAAGGGGATCTTCATTTTAAGTCAGAAGTCATGGGTTGGGATTTGATAACCTGAAACACTTGGTTGGACAACTCAAGGGAAGTCATTTATTCTACTGAGGCTTCAGATACCATATTTCCTTTTCTCTGAAGGGTTGTTATTTACTCAAGGATACCCATTGTGTTGGCAGAATAGATATTTTACAGTCTACTTTTCTTTGCTTCAAAGTCTACAGTATTGTATCTATTATCCCAGACCTCCTAGTTTCTGGTGAGACTTCACTGAGAGCTACT
The DNA here is from genome assembly GCF_902686445.1 of Sciurus carolinensis. Taxonomy (NCBI): domain Eukaryota; kingdom Metazoa; phylum Chordata; class Mammalia; order Rodentia; family Sciuridae; genus Sciurus; species Sciurus carolinensis. The sequence continues at coordinate 587,210 of NW_025920111.1, read as the reverse complement.
GTTTTGTGTTTAATGTGGGTCAGGAGAGATGGGCTAGCAGGAAATTTAAAATGCTAATTTGGATATACTTACATGGAGGAGGGGAAAAGTTGCCTTTATATGAAATCCCAAACTTTATTTTATAGTCTTTTATTTTTCTTGCAAGTTGATATCTACTAGATACCTGAAACAAAATTCTAATTTTCTTTCAGAAACCCATTGAATTCTTGGTATTACTTATATCCAGTGTGTTCGGGGGCAATTTTTGTTTGTATTTTATACCAGGGATTGATCCCAATGTTCCTCACCACTGAGTCACATCTCTAACCATTTTTAATACTTTGAGATGAGGTCTTGGTAATTTGTTTGGGGTATTACTAAATTGCTTAGGACCTTGCTATGTAGTTAAGGCTACCTTTGAACTTGTGACCCTTGTTAGCATGTCCAGCTCACTGTGTTCATTTTTAAGGTAGAAGAGTCTTGCCATTATGTTTGCCAGTAATATTCAGAAATAAAATAAACACAGTATGCATCTTCATGGGCAGTTTATGGGACACGTTTCTCAGTGGGGAGAGAGGTGGTACTGGGAATTGAACCCAGGACTACTCTGCCATTGGGCTGTATATCTAGTTCATTTTAGTTTTCATTTTGAAACAGTCTTGGCAAATTGCTGGCTTTTTGTTTGGTGATCCTCCTACTTCAATTACCCCCAGGTAGCATTGTCACTGTACCTGACTTGGACACTTTTTCTTTTTTGGGGGGACGGTACTAGTGATTGAACCCAAGGGTGCTACACCACTGAGAAACATATCCAATACTTTTTATTTTTTATTTTGAGAAAGGGTCTTGTTAAGTTGTTCAGGGCCTCACTAAGCAGCTGAGGCAGACTTTAAATCCACAATCCTTCTGCCACAGTCTCTCAAGTCCCTGGGATTGTAAGCATGTACCACAACATTTGGCTAGGACATTTTCTTTTTAAAAAATTATTTATTGATCAACCTTTATTTTATACATTAATTTACATGTGTTTCTGAGAATTGAATCCAGTGCCTCACACATGCAAGGCAATTACTCTACTACTGAGCCACAATATCAGCCCCAGGACATTCTTAATGAGTCCTTAATGATTACAAGTCCTACCTCTTTTTAAAAAAAGCTTTGAATCAAAGAAAATGAACCTACTTTTTTGAGAAGTAGCTAATATTTTAGACAAATTGCATATTTTCTGAAATATTTTAATATTATTTATTGAAACATGCTTAGTTTGTAACCTGGTAAAATGTTTATAATATCTAATAGTAGTATATATTGTTATCTTTAATAACATTACCTTTTTCAATAGTAACTTTGACAAGTAGTAGAGAAGAAAAAATAGAAACTTGAATTTGTTCTTCAACAGACTTACTTGTGGTAATGCTTGATAGACATTGAAGAGATTGTAGGAAGCAAGGACTAACACAATCTGATATTGCATATTCCCTTGCTTTCATTAATAACTTTGACAGAAATTCTGCATCTTTTTGGTCAGTGCCTGATACTTGCTTCCATCACATTCTTTCCTTATGGAGTTTAGTTTTGTTGATGTTAGAATAAAAATTACTTTACGCTGAAGAGAAGTGTAGAACTTTTCTAAAGTACTTGCAAGAAAAGAGAGTTCTGAGCTCATCAGATTTTTAAAATTTTTAATTTTTTTTAATTTTCAAAAATTAATTCATGCCATTTACCCTAAAATTTAAATATAAAATTATCATATGAAGCAGCAATTCTATTCCTAGAGTTATACTCAAAAAATTTGTAACAGGTTTACAAAGGCTTGTTCATATTGTTTGCCACTTATAACTATATAACTTTTATTTTTGGTACCAGGGATTGAACCCAGGGGCACTTAAACACTAAGCCACATCCTTAGTGTTTTTTATATTTTATTTAAAGACAGGGTTTTATTCAGTTACTTCAAGTCTGGCTAGGTTGCTGCAGTTGGCTCTGAACTTGCAATTCTTCTGCCTCAGTCTCTTGAACCACTGGGATTATAGGCATGCACCACTGCACCTGGCCTAAATAAATTTAAAGCATTATATTTTAGGAATGTTTCTGCTGGTAATGGACATGTGATTGTTTAAAGATTCTTTGTATTAAAATCTCAAATTTGAGACAATAATTTCATAGTCTCTGTATAAATGATACTTAAGTTTTTTTTTAATTCACTAATTGACATACTTTTCTGGATGTCTCTCAATAGGAATATAAGTTCATTTAGGCAAGGATTAAATCTTTTATATTCTGTAACATGCTTCATCATAAAGCACATACTAGTTAGTGAATTCATGAAGGAATGGATGTAAGCAATCTTGATAGTCAAAGTCAGCAAATGGATAAAATTAGTATATTAGTTTTTGTGATTATCTACTAATTTTTATTACATGAGAAAGGGATAGATATTAGTTAAAATATTTTTATAAATATTTTTATAAGAAATTATTTTAACTGTACTGCTTTGTATGAATAGTCCTAGACATGAGTTTATATGTAGTGATCTCCCTTACAACTTTAGTTTTCTGTTTGCTTTCTCAATCCTTCTCATGTGATCCTGAATCTTGGGCTGGTGATGGAATTATTATCAAATACTGTAAACCACAGGGCCTGTGGTGAAGACTGGCAGGCCTCCACCATCTCACAGGATGCATTCCTTCCTCCAACAGTACACAGGATCTTTCAAGAAACTGCCATTTTGGAGATCCCAAAATGTTACTGGAGAAAGCCTTGGCTCCATCATGGCAATGAGCAGAAATGGAAGCAGATTTAGTAATTTGATTATTTGTCTATTTTATCTAACTTTCTGATTGGAGAACATGCATGTTGTTAGGTTTTAGTCTGCCAGCCTTTATTATCTGCTTTCTCTTTTCCAGTTAAAAACCAAGTTAAGAATAGAATGGACATCAGAAAGATGGACAGTTCTAGAGAGGGTATTTTTGATACTACAGAGAAGTAAAATTTGAATACCTGCCCATCAGAAAGGAACCAAATCCCATAAGAAGAACATGCAGAATAACAAAATGATTGGCAGCTTATGTTGGTGCTTAATTTAGGATCATATCTCATTAATGCTTGAAATAATCACTATAGACTAGTAGAGTAATTAGATTGTCAACTCAGATATTACTCTTTTATTATTATGTCCTTTTAAATATCCAGAAAATACATATCTGAAAGTTTCTATTTATTGTCTACTTCCCTGATCATTGATGGTGGTATCTATTTTTAAAAATTTCAAAAAAGTTTTTAGTTGCAGATGGGGACAAGGTCTTTATTTTATTCATTTATTTTTATGTGGTGCTAAGGAGGGAACCCAAGTGCCTCATATGTGTTGGGTGCACACTTTACCACTGAGCCTCAATGACAAACCTAGTGGTTTCTTTTTTTAAAATTCATGATTGATTTGACTTTTGCAACATGTTATGTTTTCAAATATAACATTTCAAAATTTCTTGAAATTTTTGGGTGTACTAGGATTAAACTCAGGGGCAATTGACCACTGAGCCAAAATAAAATATTATGTATTTTATTTAGAGTCAGGGTCTCACTGAGTTGCTTAGTGCCTCAATTTTGCTGAGACTGGGTTTGAACTAACCATTCTCCTGCCTCAGCATTACAGATGTGTGCCACCACACCCAGCTAAACATAACAATTTTATTGTTTCATTAGATAAGTATATTTACTGAAGTTTCTGAGCATTTTTTATACTGCTTGCATTCTTTCTTGCTATGGAAAATTATTTCCTGATATGTTTCATGAAATTTGGGAATATGAACTCAAGCAGTTTTTATATGTGAGTAATGTGTGTAGACTTTACCTGTTTAGGTGTGACCTTACAGAATGATGTTCTGCAGTCAGCTCACACTGAGAGGTTATTCTTAAATTTTCAACAATTTTGCCTGTTAAACATGGCTATTATTAATTTTTAATCATACAAAGTTATAATTAAGATAAATTCCAAAGCAAAAGTAATAAATATGCAAGAGTAATTATTTCTGATTGTTCTAGTGCTTTTTACTATTGTTATCTATTCAGTAAGAGTTACTTCTGTGGTATATTTATTACAAAGTACCATGTGATGGTGTGCTACTGCATATTCTTCCTGTTACTACACATTCGGTGTCATGTTGGTAGCATGAAGTCTGCTGTGAAAGACTGGAAATCAGAAAACACTACAGGTCAGAGCTTGGCTGACTGTTGATTGTCTAAACCAGGGACTTGTTGGTACATTTTTAGGTTTTGTGGACTATAGTCTCTGTTGCATATTCTTTTCTTTGGTTAGTAACATTTAAAATGCAAAAACAAAACAAAACTATATAAACAACCAAAAACATGTTTAATTCAGGAATCATACAAAGACATCTATTCTTGTACTAGACTCTTGGTCTCGATTTAAGAAAGCAATGTTGAAAGTGTTAGGGAATGAGAAAAAATTTAAATTTACTGTATCTCTAGCTATTATGTAGTGAATGGCTCAAAAATTGAGCAAGTAAATGTTCTTCTGGTTCTCAAAAACTACTACAGCAAAGAAATATCTTTTCCCACTGACAGACTAGTAAAGTTCTGACATAAACCTGCATTGTTTTCATTTTTCTTGATGGGATCAAAACTACCAATAAACAGTTGTATTTGAATCATACTTTTTTAAATAACATGCTAACTTGGTTGTGTCAGGTAGCATTCAAGTATTTATTCATAGTCTGAGACTACCAAACTTACGTCATAATAATTTTGCAAGGGACGGGTGTTTCTGTGAGGACTCAGTTACAGTTTAGACACCCAAGGCTTTACCTTTTATCCTACTGTGCACCTAAACCCAAGCACTTTCCTGCCAGTATCAGCAACCCCTACCAAGAAAGTGACAGTCTGTCTACACTTAAGAGCTCTTGACTCTTAGTTCTCTCTTGACTCTCAGTTCTCTCTTTGTTAAATTTGCTTTCTGGGTATTGCCTATACATTCTTGTAACCACCTTTACATACTTAAACTTTATATTTTGAACTACATTTCATTTAGGTAGGAAAATTTTCAAATATTGCTAGGAATATAAGGCATATTTAAATTCTTTAACTGTTTAAGTGTATTAATTTTTAATAATTATTTAAAAATTCAAATTTATTTTATTTATTTAAAAATTTAAATTTTTAAGTGTAAAAATTTGTGACTGTACATGTATCTGATATCAAATTTTAAGAGATTAGAAATCAATCACCAATACAATCATTTTTGCTGCCAAGTTGATTTTTTGTCTAGATGTTATCATAAAATTTCTCCAGAATCTCTTTATAATAGAAGTGTATTCCATTATCATTTGCAACTGCTCATGAATATGAATTGGACTTCTTTTACTATTAATTTACCTAGACAAAAAAAAGAAATAAGGTGAATTTTAATATTGATTTGGTAAGAAACCCTTGAGTTCAATTTCTAAAGTACTATTTTTAAATAACTATTATTCATTAAAAGTTTGAATGTGTATTTCCAGTCTGTAATTTTTATTCAACTCTGGATAATGATTTGAATGCAAGTTCTTTCATAATGTTTCATAATCCAAGACTGTAAAAGCATTTTATAGTACTTCTTATTTGAAGTTAACATAACATTTGAGTTAATGTTTTGGTCTCTTAACTGCACACATATGCATCTGAGTATAAAAGACTGTTATGATCTGACTTAAGTATGCTCATTTTATATATATTTACCTGCAATAAAAATTACATAGTTGGATAAAATAAATATTTATTAAGTTAAACATTTTCTAATTTTTCAATACAGATATTGCTCACAAATATCTAAAAATGGGATCAGATGTTGAGAGTGACCAAGCTTCTGGGAAATCATCTCATGAAGTCCAGTAACCTACAGGTGTTTGTCTCAGAAATAGTAAAAATTTAAAAATATATACATATACATTTATATGAGTGTTTTTGTATATAAACACACACATATGGAGGTAACACTTTAAAATATATACATATACATTTATATGAGTGTTTTTGTATGTAAACACATACATATGTGTACATATATATATATCAAGCAAATAAAACAATTTGAAAATATTCATGAAGAGAGCTGTTAAATCAGTGAGTTGTATTCTTAATATTTCCTTTCTCCTAATTACTATTCCAAGGCAAGTACACATTAATCATAGTATTCTATATTAGAATATAGAATATTCATTTATAGTTCCCTGTTGAGGAAAAGTGTTTTTTTTTAAATTTCAGAAATCTAGACTGACATCATTCTAGAGGGCCTTAACAAAGTCCTCTTTTCAGAAAATGTGATTTCAGTTATATCTCTTTGAGATTCATTTGGATACTTCATATTCATATTTAAAGAGAGAAAAATAAAATAGACATTAGCTTTTTCCCCCCTTGCTTTATAAGTATCAGTATCATTTCCTTTTTGGTTCATGGCACCGAGAAATTCCTAATGTACATAGTAAATTATTTCTCCATGTAAGTTATGCAACATATTTCTTTATTTTATCAGTGGGACATTATAACTTTGAAGGCAGATATTTTGACTAATATCATTTTAGTATGTATTATATATTAATATTTTTCTACACAAAGTGAAATCCTTAAAAATAGAAGTTTGTTTCTTTTCTTGTAGCTGCAGAGACAATGAAGATTAGAGTTAGAGTGTCTGTACTGCTGGTTGATTATATTTTTGTTGTTAAAAGATTGTTTTGAGTGAGTTAAGGAATACAATATTAGTGTTCTCTGTAATAAGTTAACACTTTCAACTCTTGAGATCAACTTGATATTTGTGTAATTATATAGATATATAAAATAATAATAAAATTATCCTTAGTTTTATTTGTAATATATGTTATTTTATCACTGGTGTGAAAGATTTTGGCACTTGGATCTGTATGTAGATCATATAATTCTTTCATTGAATTTATATTTTCCCCTAGAGGTGACATGCTATAGTTTTATATATATATATATATATATATATATATATATATATATATACACACACACATATATATATGTACGTATATATATATATGTACATATATATGTATATTTAGCTTAATTCATTTTAAAGTAATCTAGAAGAATTTATTTTTTCATTCTTCCCTTTGCACATATACATATGATCTATTTCTGATTCATCGTGACCTAAATGATGATTTCAACTTTTCAATGCTGAAAAATCAATACACATTTATTAGAATCCATAGTTCACAATTTGAATTTTGATATTTTCCCTGACTGGCAATATACAGTATGGTATTACTTTGTGATGCATTATCACAGTTCCCATTCAGTCAGAAGCCACAGGACTAAACTACAATACTCTACAGAGTTCTGTGTTGCTAACCTGTGATATTCAATGATTTAGGCATATTTAAATGCATTTCCATCTTAATGATATTTTCATCTTAGAATTGGCTTATCAAGACATAACCTCATGGTAAGTTGAAGAGCATGTACTCTTATTCAAGAATATTTTTGGAGATGTTTTTTGTTTAGTGTTCTAGATGAATTTTAGATTAGTTTCATTGTTTTTGGCAAAAATAATCTTGGTATTTGATTTAGGCTATATAAAATATTAAATTAATATGGTGATAACCACTACTGTTGCTTTGTTTAGTCTAACCATTTGGAATATGGTATATATCTGTATTTAAATATTTTATCTCTCAGTAAATAATTACACAATTCCTTTTTTACTCTTTTGATTTTCATAATTTTATTATAAAAGGATTTCTTTTCATAGAAATTACATTTTTTGATGTGATGATAGAGGCAAGTTTCTTCTTGAAATTTGTCTCAGCTCACATTCTATAGTTATGATACTGCCATTTACTGGCAATGAGTCCTTCTTCCTGTAATGTTCAAGTTTGAACACTAGAGAAGCACGCCAAGGCAAGCATATTAAGCAGGTTTTATTTAAAGGTAATAATACAGAGCTCTCCCTGGAGGGAGAAGGGGGCCATGGCTGATGTTTTAAAGTCCCAAGAAGTGAGTGTATCCTACATCTTTTATACGTGAAGGTCTCTTTTGTTCTCCAATTCTCTCCCCCCTTATCTCTCCTTCCTGCCTACATGACTAGGCTGGGTTTTGTAGGTGAGATGTAAAAAGTGAGAAGTGGATTGAGCAGGAGGAGGGCCAAAGTGATTCAGGCAGATAAGGGCCCAGGGGAGCATCAATTAGCAGCTCCTTGCTTGACATTCTTGATAAGGGCAGGTAAATTTGGTAATCAATGAGCTCCAGAGATCCTTAACATTCCATTCTCCCAGGGGCAATCTCCACCTTCCAGAGGCAGATGGCTTTCGCGGCCTTCATTTCCTCCATTTGACCTGATCCCTTATTTCTACACTAACTGCCTGTCCCCAATTCTGGTTTCAGAATCATGTGAAATTTAGTTAGTTGAGTTTGAGAGATTGTATATTTCATTTCATACCAATATCAAAATTCTGACTATAGACCAGTGCCAGGGTCAAGCCCTAGCAGGAGTCCATGGGTTCCACTCAGGTAAATGGGGCACGGGGAGACAGCATCAGCGATGGATGGAGAATGAAAGACACAGACTCTAGTTCTGGTACAATCAATCCCACTTTATTCTAGGGAAGGCTGAGTTTATATACATTTTTCTTCAGGCTACAATGGCAGTCTTGTGGTTAATATTAAAGAAGTTTCCCAAGCATAGGCAGAAAACAGTAACCTTACAGATTATCCTTACCTAATCACAATTGTTTTAAGAATATCTAACTACATCAATGAGCTAATACAATGTTTATTTCCTTAATATCTAAACTCTATGTGACCTAAGACTATTCTTATTACTTTTGTGGTTAAAGCAATAGACAAGTAATCTCATGTGATCATTTCTACTAGGTCTATCTGGTTAATATCTAAATTTCTGAGTTAAGGGCTACAGGAGGGCAGCAGTCACAGTGGTTATTGTGTACCAACGTTTATTATAGGGGTGACCTATTCTTTGTAGGAAGGAAGGAATGTTGTGAAACCTTATTCTTTTACCCCACCACCATCATTAGAATTTAACCCGCCTGTTGGAGACAAAGGCAGATCTATGACTATTTTCTCCAGAGGCTTTCAGGGACTCATTGCATGGTTGCAAAATTATTTTTGACTTTGTTAGTGGTAAAGACCCATTGTTTTTCAGATTGTAGCTAATATTTTCTGGAATTTTTGTCGTATTCCCCTCATCCCCTTAAGCAATGCATTCAGACTGAAATGAGTAATATATTATCAGAAAAACACAGAAGAAAAAACACCATGTTCTGAAGCAAAACATCTGGCAATTCCTTTTAGGATGAGCCTTTGCAAACATCCTCCAGAGGATCTTTGTCAAGCACTGGATGTAATTCCAGATACCCCCACAGACCAGAAACCTATTTCGACAAGCATGCTTGTTCATAATCTTCTCAGGAGCAGGAGAGTAAAGCATTGGGGGAACTACAATTGGCAACTTGCAAAGCTATAGGATAAGCAAATTTATAGCTCAGTCCTTTACCTCCTTATAACTCAGTCTTAGCATCTGAAAGATAAATCAGAAAGCTACCTTCCATCATATTAATTACCAAATTTATAGAAAATAATTTGTTGTATTTATTTCTCAAATTTGGGACATTAATAGTAAAATTGATAATAAATAAAATGGTGTCAGCATTGTTCCAGTTACCATTAGCCATAATTTAACTTTCTGGTATTGTTTTTGCAAATTTATCCAGTGTAATAAAGTATTGATTTAAGGTTTTTGATTCTTTTCATATTTTATTCAGATATATAAAGTTATGTGTCATATAAAGTTATATGTTATAGTAATCTCAGCTAAAAATATTTCTTTTGTTTGAAATAAAATATATGGTAAAATTAAATTTATTTTCCTAATCTACCTTTCAAAATTGCTCCTTCTTCAAGTGATGAGGATTTAGAGGCTTAGAGATGATAATAACTCTAGTGGTAATGACAGATAAAATTGGGAACTCTACTCTTAATTTCTGGATAATTAGTGTATTCCATATTAAATTGACAAAGGAATGGCAAAAGTTTTGCATCATTTACAGCAATTAGCAATCCTCAAAAGCAATGAGATCTCTGTTAGTCTAAACTTATTCATGTAACAAGAAGAGTACAGAATACATTCTCATTTCTATTCCATGGAAAACTTTTCTGAGTGGATTTCTGCAAGGAAATTGTCAGTAAAACTCACCTGGATTGTAGACTAATAACCTCAGGATATTTAATAAAAAATGTAATATAGCAAGTAAATGTTAGAATTAAGTTAAAGGTGATAAAAGCTTATAATTTTGGCAAGTAAAAATGTGTATCTTAGTGTCACTGACCTAGTTTGGATTAATTTAATTTCAGCTAGAAAATAATATTAGCACTGTGACTTATGGACAAAAGGAAAACATTAACTTAGACTAAGGTAAACTAAATATCTACACCTTATATCACATACATTCAGCACATAAAAGTAAGTAAAAATTTGTGGTCTCAGAATTATTGTATTTAGATTAATTATATAATGATGTGCTGGCCCAAGACCACATGTAGTCAGCAGAATTCATAAAACCAATTTTATTGAAGCTTCAAGAAGACATAGAGTAGCAATCTCATTATCCCTGTGAATGGATTCATGGTGAGGATAGGGACTAAGAAATCCTCTATATTCTTAATGGATTTTAGTATATTTAATTCTTTGTTTTCTTTTCCCTAGTAAGGACTAGCCAGATCCATGTCAGTTCCCACAAGACATACTCAAGTGATGTTGTCACACTATGGTATCAGCCACCTGATATGCTTCTTGGTTCTGCAGAGTACTCAACACAGATTGACAAGTGGTAAATATATACAGATTCAAAATTACTACATTTATAGTTTTGAAATCATGTAGCTGATAACACAGGGCACAATAGTAGTGATCTTAAAAGAGTCATTATTTTAAAGAGCTACAGCATAAACAGTGAGTAAGAGTTCGGGCATGTTATCAAGATTATCTATGTTTAAATATCAATTTTATCATCCAAATCACTGACCTGTGCCATAGATTCCACATTTAAGTGAATGGGAATATTTAATAAAAACTACTTTAATGTTCTGTAGATAATGTTAAGGCCAAATTAATTAACACATAAAACTCAGAAAAGTATTGATTGACACAGAAATTGAAAGCAAAATTATTTTATTATTATTTAATATTCATCAAAATATACCAGTTTTAAGTTGTTCTAAAAAGAATAATCAAAACACCATAACCAGAAAAAGCAAGCTCTGACAAAAGTTTAGAAAAACACTTATACATGATAAGTACTTATAAATAGTTGCCATCAATTACTGAAATTTTGTCATCTATTGAAATAAAAGACAGGCTTAGGAACCTGACTCATCTGGGAAAGGGTAGTGAATATGGCATGTTCTCCAGTGTCAACCCTGGGGGCAGGGTCCTACAGTCCCAGGTAGTGTTAAGAAAGTGGGTGTGCATGTGTGGGAGAGGTGCCTGTGCATATTTAAGTATAAAAGGGCACTTTGTAAATCTGATTGAGTTAAACTATTTTATGTATAAACTGGGCTAAACAAATCTGTTTCCTTCTTGAGAAGAGGAAACTGTAACAGTTTATTTTCAAATGTTTGTTTCTTCACAAACTGAATGATTTCCTATTCTACCTACAAGAACACATTATAAAATGTGTGGCTAGCAGTTCTCTGTGACCCTTTCTGGCACTGTAGAGGTACTGAACCTGTCAGTTTGGGTCTCCATTTTTCTATTATTTTCTCCTGCCTCTCCTCCCCTACATGCACACCAGCCTACATCTACCAGACACAGATGGAGACATTTTTTAACTCACCCATGAAAGCCAGAGTTAGGTCATCCTGGAAATGAGATTCGGTAGCCTAGCAACCTCTGTCACCTAAAGGAAGAACAATGGTTTGGGGTTTTTCCTTGTTCATCACTTCTCCCATCTCAGCACAGAGAAGTGGATAGAATTTAAGATTCAAATGATCAAGGGACCATTTTCCAAACCCATTCCACTCTCTTGAACTCAACCTCAATAATTATATGTACTTCTTTATATATCTGTTTTTAAAGTTTTTTTTTTGATGTGCCATATATAGGGTAAGTAACAAGATATATTTACAAATCATATGGAAAAAGTAAAATTGGGGTCATTCCAAGAAAATTGAAGAAAACCAACATATAACCTCGAAACACCTCTCATCACAAAGTATTTATTCCACAAAAAAATACCACAGTAAAAATGATACATATATGAAAGTGAATGAAGATTTGCAATCACAGATAAGACATGTACAGAGACCAATGTTCAGGTTGTATAGCTCTAAAAAACATCAGCCATAGCACTTTAACACTGATCATGCAAACACTAAAAGAAGGTGGGGGGCTTGCTGCACTTTGAAGCCTATTTGGACTAAAGTATTTATTTCAAGAACACACAGCATGAGGTAGTGCTCTGAGAGTTATTCTCCATTTCTACAGTTGACCCTGCATAAAGCATTTTGATCTATCAAAAATTTTATTATCCCATTTCTAGTAAGAGGATCTAGAGTGTAAAGTATTTTGAGGAAGAAAGATACCAAGAATAAGATTTCTGTGCATTTGAATATTTTGAATCAGCATTTAATTTTAAAAATATATTAAATTTTAGTTGAAATTCTTGCCAATTGACTTATTTTAATTTCTCTCAGAATCTTGCATTTTGTATGTGTTCTTTTATTCTACAGTTTTTTTTTTAATTTAGTTGTCAATGGACCTCTATTTTATTTATTTGTATGTGGTGCTGAACCCAGTGCCTCACACATGCTATGGAAGTACTCTACTTCCCTACTGAGTTATACACTGAGTTATAACCACAGCACTTATCCTACAATTTTTAATAATATTTCTTTTCCTGTTTTGGACCAATAGTTATTTCTAGTTAGGCCTTGAGGAAATGAAATTGGAATGCCCATCACTGTTCTACTTTCAAATGAGTTCAGTAACCCAAGACAACCTGAGCTTCTTTTGCAAACCTGTCCTGATCAAGATACAGGTGGAGGGAAGTATCCCCAAAGGCCTCTTTTAGCTTCTAGCTCACACAATTTACTTTCAGTAATTTCCAGTTCCCTGAACCAGATCATTTTATTTTAGTAAAGACTTAACCTCTATAAGAGAGTACCAGTAATGTCTGTTTGTGGATTTTGAAGCCAGTCCCATTACTTTGCAGTTACAGCATACAGGAGTTATCATTTTTTTTTCCTTAAAAACCTGTGTCTCCACAAAGGAGAGAGAAGCTTGACTCCAATTGAAAATCTGAATTTTGAACTAAGCCTAATTTTAGTTTCTGAAAATTCAAGTAATATGTTTTTATAAAGTTCACTTTTTGACCTTCTCATAATCCCTGCCATTTAATGCCTGGTTTAGATCAACTATTTAGTCACATTTCAAGTTGGTTTCCGTTACTCTGTAGTTAAAGATTACAGTTAACCTAATCTTTAGTGGGCACTTTCTAGTTCATTTATCTACTTTGGAACATTCCTGCTTCATGTATATGTTGGTGCCACTGTAATGGTGCCTCATAATTTTTTTAACAGAACAGAAAATATTTTATCACTGTTCTAAACTGTACTACACAAAAGAATCTCTTTGTTGTTTCTGCAGGTAGTTCCACAGTAATATGATTCCTGAAGAATTTTTGCCAGGTTTTCTTCCAATATTACCATCAATGTAGTAAAATATAAAGCAGTTTATCATGTCTCAGTTTCCACAAGCAATGCCTTCATTACCTAGTCTGATGTTTGCATTATAGTACATTTTTTGATCCATCAAAAATTGTGGCTATCCTCAAAAAAGTTCTACAAAATCACTTCTTTGCTGTTTGAGTTCACCAGTGAGCTTTTGAAATATTAGATTTTTATTAAAAAAATAAGTAAAGGTGATTCATGAGTAAAACAGAAAAAAATATTAGATTTTTAAATGTTAATTATGATTGCAGGTATTTAGAGAAACCCAACTCCTATTGATACATTAAATATATCAGGTTGGTGTGATTTTTTTTTTATAGGAAGGATCAGGGCTAATCTTTTAAAATAATATGCTCAACTAGAAAGTATAGCAGTCTGGATGCTATAGACTAGTAACTATCCATTTCAGATTTTTGCTAGGGAGGAGAAAAGATATGAATATCTAAGTGGCTTCAAAGTTTAAAAAATGCTTCCCAGAACATTTTCTTTTATGAATGTTTATTGTCTAAATATGACTTACTTTACTCTTATAAAAATGTTACTTGGATATTACATTTATTAATTTTAATTCAAAAGAGATTCTAAGGCAATTCTTATAAAATTGAAAGCTAAAAGGAAAAAGTGATGTGATTATGCTTTCATATTTTTCTATTGTAAAAATAATGAAATTTACTAGAGAGTTCTTTGATAGTAATTTTCATCTTTTAAATATTTTCTCTTAGTACTAAAAATATATAAATCTTTTACATAAAACTGAATGCAAAGGAATGCAAAGCTATTATAGTATGTATACAAATACAGTTCAGCATATGCAGAATTAAAGAGAAAGAAGGTTTTCATCATTATTAGTTCCACTGAAAACATTAAAAAAAAGTTCTTCACTGTGAACAGTGTTCAATGCTGAAGAGCTAAGAGCATATAAAAATAAAAATATTAGGGGGTTTTCAAGATGGTGGACTAGAGGGTGGCTGCACTTCATGTTGCTCCAGGACTCAGAATTCAAGAAGAGGAGATATTGAGAGACTTGGGATGAACTCAAAGTCGCCAGGTGAGTCTCTCCCATTGGGGAGGCATTCTGGATGGGGCAGTAGTCCCAGATCACAGGGAACTTTGTGAAGTAGAGTCGCCCAATGAAACACCCCTCCCTCTGCTGGAGCAATAAACTCAGACAACTGGGAGCATTGTAGAGGAGGGTCGCTCAGTGCAATGCTTGGACTCGGAGCAATCCTCTGCAACTCCTGGTGGCTGCCCAGAGAAGGAGGCACATGGCAAGTTGTTTGGACTCAGAGCAACCACAGCATAACTCCAGGCAGCTTCCCAGAGGAGGAGGAGGAACGTGGCAGGTCACTTGAACTCAGAGCGACTGCAATGGGGCTCTGGATGTCTGCCAGGAGGAGGAGGTGTGCAACGAGTTGCTTGGACTTGGAGTGACCTCACCAGAACTCCAGGTGTCTGCCCAGAGGATGAGGCACACGGCAGGTCACTTGGACTCAGAGCAACTGCACAGAGCACCAGGCAGCTGCCCGGAGGAAGAGGCACATGGTGGGTCACTTGGACTCGGAGTGACCACACCAGAGCTCAGACAGCTGCATGGAGGAGGAGGAATGCAGTGGGACACTTGGACTCTGAGCAACCGCAAGGAACACCGGGCAGCTGCCCAGAGGAAGAGGCATGCTGAAGGTTGCTTGGACTCAGAGCGACTGCACCGGAGCTCGGGCGATGCCCAGAGGAGGAGGCGTGTGACAGGTGGCTTACTGGCAATTAGGGGCAGAGCACGGTCCCAGGACCTAGGTGGCTTCTTGGTGGAAGAGCTACACAGAGACAAGCTGAGGGATAGGGCAAAGGTTCCAGGACTGCGGGCAGCTTCTCTGAGGAGGGGCAGCCTAAAGAGACCCTTCTTTGTAGGGCGAGGCTTCCAGGTTTAGGAGGTAAGTACGAGACCCTGGGAACAATGCAGAGGAAAGCCCCAAGCCCAAGTGGTAGTTGTGGATTGAGGGGAACCTCTAGGAGGGGAACGGTCCAGAGAGACCTCCCCACTGGGTGAGCCTTCCCTGCCGGGTGAGGTTTTCCCACAAGGATGGTAAAACCAGAGACACAGGCCCAAACAGGCCTTGCCTCAGCCTGCAGCCTAGTTTCCCTTTGGATGACCTTGGTCAACAAGTGGAGGCACCTCTGCCCACTAGCTGGGAAAATACCCAACCTGAAGGCCACCACCACTACAGAGGCAGCTTCATGTGGAGCACTACATTATCAACTTCCTCCAAGACTTCAGGCTACTGAAGGCAAAGAGGGGATATACTAGAAATCTTAACAATAAAAGAAATCAGCAATATCTCAGCAATCCATGATACCTGAACAATACAAGAGAGCAAGGGAAGAAAATGCCCCAAACAAATCTAGATGTTACATCAATAAAATCCAATGACAGCATGGAAGAAGAAATGACAGAAAGGGAGTTCAGAATGTACATAATTAAAATGATCAGGGAAGCAAACAATGAGATGAAAGAGCAAATGCAGGCATTGAATGATCACACAAATCAACAGTTAAAAGAGCAAATACAGGAAGAAAAATATCATTTCAATAAAGAGTTAGAGATAATGGGAAAAAAAACAAACAGAAATCCTTGAAATAAAGGAAACAATGAACCAAATTAATAACTCCATAAAGAGCATAACCAATAGGATAGAACACCTGGAAAACAGAATCTCAGATATCGAAGACAAAATATTTAATCTTGAAACCAAATTTGACCAAACAGAGAAGATGGTAAGAAATCATGAACAGAATCTACAAGAATTATGGGATATCATGAAAAGGCCAAATTTAAGAATTGTTGGGTTGAGAAAGGCTTAGAGAAACAAACCAAAGGAATGAACAATCCATTCAAAAAATAATATCAGAAAATTTCCCAAATCTGAAGAATGAAATGGAAAATGAAGTATGAGAGGCTTATAGGACTCCAAATACACAAAATTACAACAGACACACACCAAGGCACTTAATAATGAAACACCTAACATACAAAATAAGGACAGAATTTTAAAGGCTGTGAGAGAAAAGAACCAAGTTACATTCAGGGGAAAACCATTAAAGATATCAGCAGATTTTTCAATCCACACTCTAGAAGATAGAAGGGCCTGGAACAACATTTTTCAAGCCCTGAAAGAAAATGGATGCCAACCAAGAATCTTATACCCAGCAAAATTTACCTTCAGTTTTGACGACAAAATAAAATCATTCCATGATAAACAAAATCTAAAAGAATTTACAAAAAGAAAGCCAGAATTACAGAACATTCTCAGCAAAATATTCCATGAGGAAAAGATGAAAAACAATGATGTAATCAGCAAAGGGAGGAACTATCCTAAAGGAATTGTCAAAAAAAGGAGAAACCAAGTCGAGTCAAAAAAAAAATAAGCCAAATGACTGGGAATACAAATAATATCTCAATAATTACCTTGAATATTAATGGCCTGAACTCATCAATCAAAAGACATAGACTTGCAAATAGGATTGAAAAGAAAGATCCAACAATATGTTGCCTGTAAGAGACTCATCTCGCAGAAAAACATACCCATAGACTAAAGGTGAAAGGATAGGGAAAAACATACCATGCACATGGACTCAGCAAAAAAGCTGGGGTATCCTTCCTCATTTCAGATAATGTGAACTTCAAACCAAAGTTAGAAAGAAGAGATAAAGAAGGACATTTCATACAGCTTAAGGGAAGGATAAATCAGCAAGGCATAACAATCATAAATATCTATGCCCCAAACACTGGCTCATCCATGTATGTCAAATAAATCCTTCTAAATTTCAAAAAAAATAGACCATAACACAAAAATACTAGGTGATTTTACATGCCTCTGTCACCACTGGTCAGATCTTCCAAACAAAAATAGAACAAAGAAACCATAAATCTCAAAAACACAATCAATAATTTAGACTTCACAGACATGTATAGAATATACCTTGCAACAAAGAGCGAATACACTTTCTTCTCAGCAGCACATGGATCCTTCTCTAAAATATACCAAGTATTATGCCACAAAGATAATGTTAGCAAATGCAAGAAGATAGAGACACTATCTTGTATTCTATCAGATCATAATGGATTTAAATTAGAAATAAATGAAAGAGTAAAAAACAGAAACTACTCCAACACCTGGAGATTAAACAATATGCTACTATATGATGAATGGATAACAGAAGATATCAGGAAGGAAAGTAAAAAATGCTTAGAGGTAAATGAGAAGAAGGATACATCATACCAAATCTCTGGGACAAGATGAAAGCAGTACTTAGAGGAAAATTTATTTCATGGAGCAAATTCAATAAGAGAAGAAAAAATCAACAAATAAATGATCTAACTCTACAGCTCAAGGCACTAGAAAAAGAACAGACCACCACCAAAAGTAGGAGAAGACAGGAAATAGTAAAAATCAGAGCTGAAATCAATGAAATTGAAACAAAAGAAACAATTCAAAAAATTGACAGAATAAATAGTTGGTTCTTCAAAAAAATAAACAACATTGATAAACCCTTAGCCACACTAACAAAGAGAAGAGAGAAAATCCAAATCACTAAAATTCGGAAAGAACAAGGAAATATAACAACAGACACGACTGAAATACAAAACATAATTAGAAGCTAATTTGAAAATCTATACTCCAACAAAATAGAAAATTTCATAGACATCAACAGGTTTTTAGAGACATATGAATTGCCTAAACTGAACGAAGAGGATATGCACAATACAGAGACCAATTTCAAGTAATGAAATAGAAGAAGTCATCAAAAGCGTACCAACAAAGAAAAGTCCAGGACTGGATGGGTTCTCAGCAGAGCTCTACAAAACCTTTAAAGAAGAGCTCATTCCAATACTTCTCAAAGTATTCCATGAAATAAAAGAGGAGGGAACCCTCCCAAACTCATTCTATGAAGCCAATATCACCCTGATACCTAAACCAGACAGAGACACATTGAGAAAAAAAAATTCAGACCAATATCCCTAATGAACATCAACGCAAAAATTCTCAATGAAATTTTACCAAATCGCATACAAAAACATATTAAAAAGATAGTGCACCATGATCAAGTGGGTTTCATTCCAGAGATGCAAGGTTGTTACATCAGGAAATCAATAAATGTAATTCACCATATCAACAGACTTAAATTCAAGAATCACATGATTATTTCAATACATGCAGAAAAATCATTTGATAATATACAGCACCCCTTCATGCTCAAAACACTAGAAAAAATAGGGATAGTGGGAACATTCCTTATCTTTGTAAATGTTATCTATGCTAAGTCCATGGCTTATATCATTGTAAATGGTATAAAACTGAAAGCATTCCCCCTAAAAACTGGAACAAGGCAGGGACACACCCTTTCACCACTTCTATTCAACATTGTCTTTGAAACTCTAGCCAGAGCAAATAGAAAGACCAAAGAAAGGGATATGAATAGGAAAGAAGAACTGAAACTATCCCTATTTGCTGATGACATGATTTTATATTTAGAGGAACCTGGAAATTCCACCAGAAAACTTTTAGAACTCATAAGTGAATTCAGTAAAGTAGCAGGATATAAGATCATTGCTCATAAATCTAATGCATTTTGATATATGAGTGATGAATCTTTGGAAAGAAAAATTAGAAAAATACCACATTCCCAATAGCTTTGAAAAAAATAAAATACTTGGGAATCAATCTAACAAAAGAGGTGAAAGACCTCTACAATGAAACTACAGAACAATAAAGAAAGAAATTAAAGAAAACCTTAGAAGATGGAATGATCTCCCATGTTCTTGGATAGAAAGAATTAATATTGTCAAAATGGCCATAATACCAAAAGTGCTATACAGATTCAATGCAATTCCAATTAAAATCCCAATGACGTACCTTACAAAAATAGATCAAGCAATTATGAAATTTATCTGGAAGAGTAAGAAACCCAGAATAGCTAAGGCATTCCTTCACAGAAAAAATGAAGCTGGGGGTATGGCAATACCAGAACTTCAACTACTACAAAGCAATAGTAGCAAAACGGCATGGTATTGGTACCAAAATAGACAGGTAGATCAATGGTACAGAGTAGAGGACACAGACACAAACCTAAATAAATACAATTTTCTTATATGAGACAAAGGTGCCAAAAATATGCAGTGGAGAAAAGATAGCCTCTTCAACACATGGTGCTGGGAAAACTGGAAATCCATATGCAACAGAATGAAACTAAACCCCTATCTATTACCATGCACGAAACTCAACTCAAAATGGATCAAGGACCTCAGAATCAGACCAGAGACCCTGCATCTTATAGAAGAAAAAGTACATCCAGATCTTCAACATGTAGGCTTAGGACCAGACTTCCTCAACAGGAATCCCATAGCACAAGAAATAAAAGCAAGAATCAATAACTTGGATAGAGACAAACTAAAAAATTTTCTCTCAGCAAAGGAAACTATCAGCAATGTGACGAAAGAGCCTACAGAGTGGGAGAAAACCTTTGCCA
Source organism: Sciurus carolinensis (assembly GCF_902686445.1). NCBI lineage: Eukaryota > Metazoa > Chordata > Mammalia > Rodentia > Sciuridae > Sciurus > Sciurus carolinensis. The sequence goes on along the minus strand of NW_025920111.1, from coordinate 566,948 downwards.
ATCATACTTAAGATAGAGCACTTATCTCCAGAATCTATAAAGAACTCAAAAAACTCTACACCAAGAATACAAATAACCCAATTGTCAAGTGGACTAAGGAAATGAACAGACACTTCACAGAAGATCTACAAGCAATCAACAAACATATGAAAAAATGTTCCACATCTCTAGTAATAAGAGAAATACAAATCACAACCACCCAAAGATTCCATCTGACCCCAATTTGAATGGCAATTATCAAGAATACAAGCAACAACAGGTTTTGGCGAGGATGTGGGGAAAAAGGTACACTCATACATTGCTGGTGGGGCTGCAAATTAGTGCAGTCACTCTGGAAAGCAGTGTGGAGACTTCTTAGAAAACTTGGAATAAACCCACCATTTGACCCAGCTATCCCACTCCTTGGTCTATACCCAAAGGTCTTAAAATCAGCATACTCCAGAGATTTAGCCACATCAATGTTCATAGCTGCTCAATTCACAATAACCAGATTGGGGAAACAACCTAGATGCCCTTCAATTGATGAATTGATAAAGAAACACTGGTATATATACATATATATATATATATATATATATATATATATATATACAATGGAATATTACTCAGTCACAAATAATGATAAAATTATGGTGTTTGCAGGCATATGGATGAAATTGTAGAATATCATGCTATGTGAGATAAGATAATCTCAAAAAAACAAAGGTCGAATTATCTCTCTGATAAGAGTATGATGACACGTAATGTTGGGTGGGAAGGGTTAGTGTTAGGGTTAGGGTTAGGGAGGGTGGCAAGAATGGAGGAAGGAAGGACTGTATAGTAGGAAAAGAGGTGTGGGAGGAGTGTGGGGAAGGGAAAAATAACAATGAATCAAACAACTTTGCCCTCATAAATATATGATTACACAAATGGTATGCCTTTGCTCTATGTACAAACAGAGGAACAACATGTATCACGTTTGTTTACAATAATAAAAAAAGAAAAAATAAATAAAAATAAAAACATTAAAATTCGCTTAATGCAAAATGGATTTTCATATTTACTTGAATATATAAAACCAGTTTTTAAAATGGCAACATATAGGTAGACTATCCATGTTATGAAAAGTGCAAACCAAATGGACAGAAGGTTTTGCAATGTCCTTCTTTTGACACAGGTAAACTAGCCCAGGGGTACAAACTTGATCAGTTAATGAACCTATAATTTCAGCCAGAGTACATCAGAATTTCTGAGAGGTCAATGAAAGCAGTACTGGAAAAGCAGCTCTGTTCAGTTGTGATTGGCCCTGACATGTGACTGTTAAGCAGTGTGGGGAATAGCAGGGGGCAAAAAAAATTAACATAATTATTACAAATCCCCTGGGAAAAAAATTGGGTTTTTTACATTCCCAAACAGACCACAGTAGTTTGGTTCTCTCATCATCATTTTGATGGATCAATTTCCAATCTGTTTTATACAATGAATTACAGATGACAATTGCAAGATGACCTAGAGCAAAGAAGAGTAAAGCCCACAAAATACTCTTAATTGTTTTATATGACAGGCTACTAGAATAAAGTACATAATTTAGATGTTACTAAAGAATATCCAAATAATGGTTATAAAATGTTCTATGCTATCTAGGTATGCTGATCTGCTTTAAATATTGAGAAAAAAAATTAAGTCATACTCTGTAAATCCATAATTTCTAATACTATAATTTGGAATTTGTCATCAGTTTTCCAGAGCACTACAAAGATGTTTCTCAGTAAACTAAAAATGAGGATTGTTTATCTTGAAATATTTAGAATAGCTCCATTAGAGTCAAAAATGTATTTTTAAAATATTTTTATTCATTCTACTTAGTTACACATGACAGCAGAATTCATTTAGTTTTATTGTGCACAAATAGTTTATTTTTTTGTTTTAGTTGTCAATGGACCTTTATTTGTTTATATGTGGTACTGAGAATTGAACCGAGAGCAACACTCATGTTATATAAGCCCTCTCCAACTGAGTTCTAAACCCTAACTCCTGAAAAAATATTTTCATTGATAAATAATATCAAATTTATTAGAAAGATGACTCATAAGGGAAAAAAGCTTGTGTACACTTAATTTCTGTATTGCTAGCACCTAAGATGATAAATACCAAGATAAAAAGGTGTACATTTTAGTGACAAGTGTCAGTTCTGAAGCAAATCCATAAACTCTGCTCCCAACTGAACAAGCTGAAGTAAAAGCTTCGTGTTAATACCTGACTGTCTACACCTAGACATTTTATTGGCTAGAATCATATGTGTCAAAATGATTTCCTATACTGTCTTGTAGCTTAATTCCTATTTAGTCCAGAGTAAGTTTAAATATTAAACTTCAGCACTAAATATCAAACTACAAAGCCTGGCACCTGTTAGAAGTACAATAAATATCTGTAGAAAAAATAAATATATTTTTGCACTTCTCAGACTATTTCAGTTAATTATTTATATCTGTGCTTTCTTGCTTATTGTCATTTCGATTGATATCTAGGGCTACAAATGAGCAGGCAGTTAAAGTTCTGATTACATAAAGGTCACAGCTAATAAGCAGCAACACCTAATTTTAAGCTCTGACTAGAATTTGTCTTTACTAAATTGCCGAACTTCTTTCTTTGGCAGGGGTTAGGGACTGTCTTAATTACTGGTTCAATTTATTCAGTGGTTATTGGTATATTCAAGGTTCTTTTTCTTTTCTGGTGGTTTAGAATTTTAATTTTTTCTAAAATGTTTTCTACCTCAACTTGCTGAGAACAGGTTGATATCTGTGCAGCTAACTTGTATAAACAAGCCATTCTGTGAACCGGCCTGTGAAAACCCCCCTAGGAAGGGGCACAATAACACTAAGGGATGAGGAACTATCTTAATCACCAGGATGCAGTCAGTTGCGACTGCACCCTTGAGAGCCAATACAGGACAAACAGGACATCTGTGCCCCTGGACTTGTCAGGGTTGTTAAGAGATATCTGTCTGAGGAATGTGCAGCTGCCTGGAAACCTTATCTATCTAGGACAGGGGGATCTAGCCCCAACTCATCTCCTGCATAGTTCATCCCTTCCCTCCTCCCTTCTTCCTCCAGGACAGTTCAGTTCTGGTGGGACCCAATGAGAATCAAATAGATTGCTGGGAACCAACCAAAAGAAGACAAATGTTTATCTGTTCAAATATTAACCAATATTGTACAGGTCTTTGTGTGTGAATGCTTGAAAATCTCTTAAATAGAGTGCTTTCTCACCTCTCAGGGCTGCTCTTCACTCAACCATTCTAGTGGTCTGAGAGGCTGGTTGTGGTCCAAGCTCAAGCTTGCAATAAAACCTCCTTGTGTATTTTGCATTACCATGTGTGCACTTTGACTCTGGGGATCGGTTGATATTGAACCCCAACAAACTCTGTTTTCAAATTCTTCACATATACATTATATTCTTTTATTTATGCTCCTAACCACTATTCTCATTTTCTTGGAGTGAGCAGTGGATGATTGCAGACCTTGAATTTTCTTTGTTAGAAGTTTTGAATATTTTGTTTGGGGTTTTTGCCCATCTTGTTGATATTTTCAAGAGAATCCCCTTTCTGGGGATAGGGATGTAGCTCAGTGGTAGAGCACTTTCCTAGAATGTGTGAGGCACTGGGTTTGATTCTCAGCACCACATATAAATAAATGAATAAAATAAAGGTCTATCAACATCTAAAAATTATTTTTAAAAAATGAATCCCCTTTTGTTTTATTAGTCTTATCTGTTGTTTTAAAGAGATCACTAACTTCTGTCCCTAACTCTTTATTTGGGTACACTCAATTGTACAGTTCTCAATTATCCTGGCTTTACTGGCATGTTTCTCAGTCCTTTTTATTGGCTCTGTATTACAGCCCCACATCTTTCCTTCATATAATAAGTATTTTAATAGAAATGGTAGTAATAAAAGTACAAATTACAATAATTATAAGAGATCTTACAAGTGGTACAGAAAGTAGTTAATGTTGGGTAAATATGTCTGGCAGAAGTCCCAAGCAAAGCTGGATCCCAGTGAACCAGGTCAGACCACATTTGTTTCTGGACTTTATTTCCTCCTATTTCCTGTCCTTAAGCATCTAATCTATAGAGAATGAATGGCCAAATCAAACCTGTGGCATCAGAAGGATGTTTGGGATGGCTGGCATGAGATAATCTGGGGCAACTTTAAGAAACCAAAAGGAAAATGTGTTTGATAAAAGTCAGTTTCTGACTGAGGCAGTGTATTGTGTGGGGTCAGGAGGCAGGGGAGGGTTATCACAGTCCTTTATACAATGCACTATAGGCCAGACTTCTGTCCTTGGCCTACTTTTCTCCATAGACATACCTGGACCTGACAACCATTTTCATTTTTGGTGTCCCCAGTCAGTGCTTATTTTCCAAGAGCACTGCTATTCTCTGGTGCTCTAAGTCAGTGAGAGTAGTGGTTAAGAATACAAACTAAATTTGAATCAGGTTCTTCCACTTACTAGTGTGTGATCTCAGGTAAACTGGGCAATATCTCTGTGCCTTAGTTTCCTCAACTTTTTTTTATTATTGTAAACAAATGGGATACATGTTGTTTCTCTGTACATGGCATAAAGGCATACCATTTGTGTAATCATAAATTTACATAGGGTAATGTTGCTTGATTCTTTCTGTTATTTTTTTCCTTCCCCCCCACCCCTCCCACCCCTCTTTTTCCTCTATACAGTCCTTCCTTCCTCCATTCTTGCTCCCCTCCCTAAACCTAACTCTAAACCTAACACTAGCCCCTCCCACCCCCCATTATGTGCCATCATCCACTTATTAGCGATATCATTCTTACTTTTGTTTTTTGAGATTGGCTTATCTCACTTAGCATGATATTCTCCAGTTTCATCCATTTGCCTGCAAATGCCATAATTTTATCATTTTTTATGGCTGAGTAATATTCCAGTGTATATATATATACCACATTTTCTTTATCCATTCATCAATTGAAGGACATGTAGGTTGGTTCCACAATCTGGCTATTGTGAACTGAGCAGCTGTGAACATTGATGTGGCTGTATCTCTGTAATATGCTGATTCTAAGTCCTTTGGGTATAGGCCAAGGAGTGGGATAGCTGGGTCAAACGGTGGTTCCATTCCAAGGTTTCTAAGGAGTCTCCATACTGCTTTCCAGAGTGGCTGCACTAATTTGCAGCCCCACCAGCAATGTATGAGTGTACCTTTCTCCCCACATCCTCGCCAACACCTGTTGTTGCTTGTATTCTTGATAATCGCCATTCTAATTGGGGTGAGATGGAATCTTAGGGTGGTTTTGATTTGCATTTCTCTTATTACTAGAGATGTTGAACATTTTTCCATATGTTTGTTGATTGCTGGTAGGTCTTCTTCTGTGAAGTGTCTATTCATTTCCTTAGACCATTTGTCGATTGGATTATTTGCATTCTTGGTGTAGAGTTTTTTGAGTTCTTTATAGATTCTGGAGATTAGTGCTCTATCTGAAGTATGATTGGCAAAGATTTTCTCCCACTCTGTAGGCTATTTCTTTGCATTACTGAGAGTTTCCTTTGCTGAGAGAAAGCTTTTTAGTTTGAATCTATCCCAGTTATTAATTCTTGCTTTTATTTCTTGTGCTATGGGAGTCTTTTGAGGAATTCTGGTTCTAAGCCGACATGTTGAAGCTCTGGACCTACTTTTTCTTCTATAAGATGCAAGGTCTCTGGTCTGATTCTGAGGTCCTTAATCCATTTTGAGTTTAGTTTTGTGCATGGTGAGAAATATGGGTTTAGTTTCATTCTGTTGCATATGGATTTCCAATTCTCCCAGCACCATTTGTTGAAGAGGCTATCTTTTCTGCATTGTATATTTTTGGCCCCTTTGTCTAGTATGAGAAAATTGCATTTATTTGGGTTTGTGTCCATGTCCTCTATTCTGTACCATTGATCCACCTTTCTATTTTGGTACCAATACCATGCCATTTTTGTTACTATTGCTTTGTAGTAGAGTTGAAGATCTGGTATTGCGATACCCCCTGCTTCACTCTTTCTGCCAAGGATTGCTTTAGCTATTGTGGGTTTTTTATTCTTCCAGATGAATTTCATAATTTCTTGCTCTATTTCTGTAAGGTACATCATTGGGATTTTAATTGGAATTGCATTGAATCTGTATAGCACTTTTGGTAGTATGGCCATTTTGACAATATTAATTCTTCCTATCCAAGAACATGGGAGATCTTTCCATCTTCTAAGATTTTCTATAATTTCTTTCTTTAGTGTTCTGTAGTTCTCATTCTAGAGGTCTTTCACCTCTTTTGTGAGATTGATTCCCAAGTATTTTATTTTTTTCGAAGCTATTGTGAATGGGGTGGTTTTCCTAATTTATCTTTCTGAAGATTCATCGCTTATGTATAAAAAGGCCTTAGATTTATGTGCATTGATCTTATATCCCGCTACTTTACTGAATTCACTTATGAGATCTAAAAGTTTTCTGGTGGAATTTCCTGGTTCCTCTAAGTATATAATCATATCATCAGCAAATAGAGATAGTTAGAGTTCTTCTTTTCCTATACATATCCCTTTAATTTCTTTGGTCTGTCTAATTGCTCTGGCTAGAGTTTAAAGGACGATATTGAATAGAAGTGGTGAAAGAGGGCATCCCTGCATTGTTCCAGTTTTTAGAGGGAATGCTTTCTCTTTTTCACCATTTAGAATGACATTAGCCATGGGCTTAGCATAGATGGGCTTTAAAATGTTAAGTAATGGTACCACTATCCCTATTTTTTCTAGTGTTTTGAGCATGAATGGGTGCTCAGAATCAGCAAGAACTATGGGATATCATGAAAAGGCCAAATTTGAGAATTATTGGGATTGAGGAAGGCTTAGAGAAACAAACCAAAGAATGAACAATCTATTCAATGAAATAATATCAGAAAATTTCCCAAATCTGAAGAATGAAGTGGAAAATCAAGTCCAAGAGGCTTATAGGACTCCAAATACACAAAATTACAACAGATCCCCAAAAGGCACAGTGTAATGAAAATACCTAACATACAAAATAAAGACAGAATTTTAAAGGCTGTGAGAGAAAAGAACCAAATTACATTCAGGGGGAAACCAATACGGATATCAGCAGATTTTTCAATCCAGACCCTAAAAGCTAGAAGGGACTGGAACAACATTTTTCAAGCACTGAAAGAAAATGGATGCCAACCAAGAATCTCATACCCAGCAAAACTTACCTTCAAATTTGACAATGAAATAAAATCATTCCATGATAAACAAAAGCTAAAAGAATTTACAAAAAGAAAGCCAGCATTTCAGAACATTCTCAGCAAAATATTTCATGAGGAAGAGAAAAAACAAAGAAGCAAATCAGCAAAGGGAGGAATTATCCTAAAGGAACTGTCAAATAAAGGAGGAACCAAGATGTGTCAAAAAATAAATGAATAAATAAATAAATAAAAATTTAAATATGAACCAAATGACTGGGAATACAAATCATTTCTCAATAATAACCCTGAATGTTAATGGCCTGAATTCATCAATCAAAAGACATAGACTGGCAGATTGGATTAAAAAGAAAGATCCAACAATATGTTGCCTGCAACAGACTCACCTCATAGAAAGAGATACCCATAGACTAAAGGTGAAAGGATCGGGAAAAACATACCATGCACATGGACTCAGCAAAAAAGCTGGAGTATCCATCCTCATTTCAGATAATGTGGATTTCAAGCCAATGTTACTCATTCCATCCTGCTTAATGGAAGCATAAATCAGCAAGATATAACAATCATAAACATCTATGCCCCAAACAGTGGCTCATCCATGTATGTTAAACAAATCCTTCTCAATTTTAGAAACCAAATAGACCATAACACAATAATACTAGGTGATTTTAACATGCCTCTCTCACCACTGGACAGATCTTCCAAACAAAAATTGAACAAAGAAACCATAGATCTCAATAACACAATCAATAATTTAGACTTAACAGACATTTATAGAATATACCATCCAACCAAGAGTGAATACACTTTCTTCTCAGCAGCACATGGATCCTTCTCTAGAATAGATGATATATTATGCCACAAAGCTAATGTCAGCAAATACAAGAAGATAGAGACACTACATTGTATTCTATAGGTTCATAATGGATTGAAGTTAGAAATAAATGAAAGAGTAAAAAACAGAAATTACTCCAACACCTGGAGATTAAACAATATGCTATTATATGATGAATGGATAACAGAAGATATTAGGAAGGAAATTAAAAAATTCTTAGAGGTAAACAAGAACAAAGAAACATCATATCAAAATCTCTGGGACACTATGAAAGCAGTACTTAGAGGAAGATTTATTTCATGGAGAGCGTTTAATAAAAGAAGTAAAACTCAAAAAATAAACGACCTAACACTACAGCTCAAAGCCCTAGAAAAAGAAGAACAGACCAACACCAAAAGTAGTAGAAGACAGGAAATAGTTAAACTGAGAGCTGAAATCAACGAAATTGAAACAAAACAAACAATAGAAAAATTTGACAAAATAAATAGTTGGTTCTTTGAAAAAATAAACAAAATTGATAAAGCTTTAGCCACACTAACAAAGAGAAGACGAGAGAAAACCCAAGTCAGTAAAATTCGGAATGAACAAGAAAATATCACAACAGACACGACTGAAATACAAAACATAATTAGAAGCTATTTTGAAAATCTATACTCCAACAAAATAGAAAATTTCGAAGACATCAACAGGTTTCTAGAGACATGTGAATTGCCTAAACTGAACGAGGAGGACATACACAATTTAAATAGACCAACTTCAAGTAATGAAATAGAAGAAGTCATCAAAAGCCTACCAACAAAGAAAAGTCCAGGACCAGATGGGTTCTCAGCCGAGTTCTACAAAATCTTTAAAGAAGAGCTCATTCCAATACTTCCCAAAGTATTCCATAAAATAGAAGAGGAGGGAACCCTCCCAAATTATTCTATGAAGCCAATATTACCCTGATACCTAAACCAGACAGAGACACATCGAGGAAAGAAAATTTCAGACCAATATCCTTAAAGAACATCGACGCAAAAATTCTAAGCAAAATTTTCGCAAATCGCATACAAAAACATATTAAAAAGATAGTGCACCATGATCAAGTGGGTTTCATCCCAGGGATGCAAGGTTGGTTCAACATCAGGAAATCAATAAATGTAATTCACCATATCAATAGACTTAAAGTCAAGAATCACATGATTATTTTGATAGATGCAGAAAAAGCATTTGATAAAATACAGCACCCCTCAACTTTAAAACAGAACTACTAGTAGCATTAAATGAAAAGCCATGATGAGTGGCCCAGACTGGCACACAGCAAGTCTTCAATTCACATTAGCTATTGTTACTAAAGTATTGCCAGTTCATAGTCAGTCAGTTTGCCTCATCCTCACTTTTACTCCCTGCTTATTTGTCAAACCAAACTCAAGTTCTTCTCAATCTTGCTTAGAAATGTCTTCAAAATTGATCTCTTATAATTATTGTCCACTCTCCCTTAAGTGTGTGAACTAGTGTAATAATTTTCTCCTATCTTCCTGTTTCTTCCACTTTCTATTGAGTTCTTCCTTCACATGGATATCACTTTTGAAGGTATAGCAACATATTAAGGTGGAACTCTTCAAGGCCCACTCGTTCTTTTCAGAATTCAATTATCACCAGGTCTCTTCCTGAATATGCTTTCCCTATCCAAATTAAGCAGATCTATTAAGTTCTAAAATATTCTTTGCTCTCTATCAAAATCCTGTCCATTCTTCCAGCTCAGCTCAGGCAGCAATTCTTCAGAATCTCTCCAGTCCCTGTATGCAAAGAACCACTCATTTCCTGTGCACATTGTTTACTCTCTTGTTAATTCACATTTTGTATATCTCTTACAGTCCCTGCTTCAGAGCATTGCACATATTTGATGGCTTAGATTTCCAAACTAAAAATTTTAGCAGTCTCAAATGCAAATTTAAACTAGCTTCACTGGGTTTCAACATGCATCTGTACTTACTGAGTGCATTCAAATTTGATAAAAATCTACTTAAAAGTTTGGAATGGAACAGACGTGTAAGCTCAAAATGTCAAATTATCCAATTGAAAGAGACATTTCACTTTATTTGTAAATCTGCATCCTTGACATTCAGCACTTAGCAGAGTGCCTTGACATCTCTCTCTTTATAAAATATATTTCAGTTCAAAAGCCTACCTCTTTCAGAAAGCCTAGTGCCTTTTCTCCCTAATTGGAATTCTTTAATATCTGCTATAGTCTGCTATTATGATTATAGATGAATGAACAATTAGTGTACATGAATGATTGTGTGCAGAAACTCCTCAGCTCTGCCAGTTGTCCCACTCAGGCTTCCAGTCTACCTTTGCAAAGATCACAAGAAACCTATCAGCATCACTTAAAATTTGTTGTAGACCAAGTCTATTTTGTTTCCTTTACCAGTACATAAGTAGCATATGTGGAAGAGATTTGTTATTTTGAAAGGAAATTACTCTTTTAAGTTTAGTGTGGACATAATCCTAATCTGAATGGTGAGAATGCATCAATTGCATTTTCTAGTTCAGAAAATCTTCATTGTATCATGTTTTTTGTTTATCATTTTAAAAATTGCTCTGTTCAACTATCCTTTTCATTGGAAGAGTAGTAATATTTTAAAGGTGCAAAATTGTTTTCCCTTAGTTTCATGATCCAACCAAAAAAAGAGGGCCCAAGGCCATATAACCCATCAGTCATCAATACTGAGTTATATTTTTTTTGGGGGGAGGGCTGCATTTTGAATGTCACCAAGAGAAAATCCAGGAGGGTTTGGTAAAACTAAAATTGAAACACTCAAGCAAGTAGTCTTTCAATGCAGTAATAAAGCGAGGTACAGTGAAACAGGACTATAATCCTAGTAATTCAGGACTGGGACAAGAGGATCACAAGTTCAAGGCCAGTCTCAGTAACTTAACAAGACCCTGTCTCAAAATAAAATGGGTTGATGATGCAGCTCAGTGATAGATCACACCTGGGCCAATCACCGATATCACCCCTCACTACGCACAGTGCAATTTATTATGCAGATTTCTAAATGTAAACTAGGAACTACTGCCCTTCAGTGGTTAACAGTATCATCCCTGAAACAAGGACATTATTAGGCACTTGAATGAAATGTTTACATCAGATCCTATCAAAGAACTAAGGACTCAGCAATCTTTATTTTAATACAAAATCCAGGTGACTGGGTCCTAATTTTCATATCCTCTAGGTACATACTCCCCAACTCCCAGAGATCCTGATAATGTGTAGAAAAATCGTGAAAATGAACAATACTTATTGTTTGGAATACTGCATGAGAAAGTTAGTATAATTTTAGTCATTCCCAAAACCTTTTCTAGAATGTCACCAAGCCATATTTCAATCATGTTGCTTAATTGCCAATAAGGAGGAAAAGAAGAGACCATTCATTGCTTACAAATAGTTGCTGAATTCCACAGAAGCTCTGGGTCCTGCCCCCAGGAGCTCACTGTAGCCACACAAGTCCTTTCTGCTCTACTCATTCTCTGCTGTTCTAACCTTGAACCTTTCAGACAATGAGGCCTTTTATCACCATTTTCACTAAGACCCTGAATCTCATTGCATACATTATGCTTCTGGCACAGTAATTTTACTTGGTATGTATAATTTTAACAAAAGATTAGGGTGTCCAGGCTAAAGCTTTTTTAAAGTACTAGATTTGCTCATTGATAATTTAACTTAAAATTACTAGCTTTTGCTTCTCTGCCTCAGTTAAAATGGTTAAAAGTTGATATTTTGCTGTGTGTAACTAAAGCTTGATTTCATGTGATAGGAATAAGAGCCAGGAGAAAGAAAGAAACCTGATTTCTCCTTAGACATAGTCACATCATCATAACCTATCCCAATTTCAGTAGTAAGCTGGAGAAATGAAATAGCAATTGGAATCTGTTTAGCTTACCATTTTCCAATAAGACCCTAAATCTCATTGTGTACATCATACTTCTGGCACAGAGATGGTACTTGGCATGTATAATTCTGACAAGCAAAATGACCCACTCAAAAGGATAACAGACTTGATTTTTTTTAACCCTTACCTTTTGTTGACATCTCTTTATGAATTCTTTGGTATCTTTTCATTTAGATAGTCATTGATAATTACTGTATCATCTGTACTCCAGTCAACAAGCTAGATACTGGGAGACACCTTGGGGAACAGGATACAGTTCTAGTCTTGAGGGTCCACAGTTTACTGAAGTTTGCCAGATTAACAGGCAACATACCAAGTGCTAAATGTTTTGGGAGCCAAAGAACTGCAACCAGTTTGAAATGAACCACACTGGGGACACAGGATGCAGGGTGGATGAAACGACTCTAGAGTATGGTAGGGGGAGTTTGCACTGTGTCTAACCCTACTTCATACCTTTTCCTAGGATATGTCCTGCCTATACTCACATATCCAAACAATAGTAATGTGGGTGAATGATTAACAATGTTTTAGCATCAAAAATAATTACCAATATCCACATGAAAGACAGTGATACTACTGCAAGATTCTAGCATGTAAGTTAGTAATAAATAATGCTCTCCTAATCCAGAGAGTTTGGCAAGATAAAGCAACTGCGTCTTCTTTGTTTATTTTTATTTATATTTTTATCTTTATACACTGCATTTTAATTTGTTGTATAGAGATGTTGTACAAATTTTCATTTCTAAGGTTGTGCATGATTCAGATTCATACTATTCATGTAATCATACATGTACATAGTGTAATGATGTCTGTCTCATTCCACCATCTTTCATACCATTGCCCCTCCACCCTCTCATTTTCCTCTAGGTGATCTAATGTTTCTCCATTCCTCTCTCACGCCCCACCCCTATTATGTATCATCATGCACTTATAAGAGAAAACATTCAGTCTTTGGTTTTGGGGGATTGGCTTATTTCACTTAGCATGATATTCTCCAATTCCATCCATTTATCTGCAAATGCAACAATATTATTCTTTATGACTGAATAATATTCCATTGTGTATATATACCACAGCTTCTTTATCCATTCATCTGTTGAATGGCATCTAGGTTGGTTCTACAACCTTGCTATTGTGAATTGTGTTGCTATAAATATTGATGTGGCTACGTTACTGTAGTATGCTAATGTGAACTCATTTGGGTATAAATTGAGTTGTAGGATAGCTGGGTCAAAAGTGGCTTCCTTCCAATTTTCTGAGAAATTTCTATACTTCTTTCCAGAGTGACTGTAATAATTTGCAACTCCACCAGCAATGTATGAGTGTACATTTTTACCCACATCCATGCCAAAATCTATTATTGTTTGTGTTCTTGAAAATAGTAATTCTTATTGGAGTAAGATGAAATCTTAGTTGTTTTAATTTGCATTTCTCTAATTACTAGAGATTCTGAACACTTTTTCATGTATTTATTACTCACCTTTATCTCTTCTTCTGTGAAGAGTCTGTCCAGTTCCTTGGCCCCTTTATTGATTGGTTTTTTTGTACTTTTGGTGTAAAGTTTTGTAAGTTCTTTATAAATTTTGGAGATTAGTGCTCTATCTAAAGTGCATACAGCAAAGAGTTTCTCTCATTCTGTAGACTCTCTTTGCACATTATTGATTGTTCCTGAGAACAAGCTTTTTAGTTTGAATCCATCCCATTTATTGATTCTTGTTTTGATTTCTTGTGCTTTGGGAGTCATGTTAAGGAAGTCTGATCCTAAGCCAACATGATGAAGATTTGGGCCTACATCTTCTATTAGATGCAGGGTCTCTGGCCTAATTCCTATGTCCTTGATCCATTTGAGTTGAGTTATGTGCAGGGTGAGAGATTGAGTTTTAATTTCATTTTACTGCGTATGGATTTCCAGTTTTCCCACCAGTTTTTGAACAGGCTATTTTTTAACCATTGTATGTTATTGTCCACTTGTACATTATGAGGTAATTGTATTTTTGTGGGTTTGTCTCTGTATCTTCTATACCATTGGTCTGCCTGTCTATTGTGGTGCCAGTATCATGCCATTTTTGTACTATTGGTCCATACTATAGTTTAAGATCTGGTATTTTGATACCTCCTGCTTCAATCTTTGTGCTCAGGATTGTTTTATTGATTCTCAATTGTCTATGCTTCCAGATGAATTTCATGATTGCTTTCTCTATTTCCATGAGGAATATCATTGGGATTTTAATTGGAATTGCATTGAATCCATTTAGCACCTTTGGTAGTATGACCATTTTGAAAATATTAATTCTGCCTATCCAAGAAAATGAAAGATCTATCTTCTAAGGTTTTCATTAATTTCTTTCTTTAATGTTCTGTAGTTTTCATTGTAGCAGTCTTTCACCTCTTCTCTTAGATTGATTCCCAAGTGTTTTTATTTTTGAGGCTATTGTGAAAGGAGTGGTTTTCCTAATTTCTCTTTCAGAGGATACATCACTTATGAATGGAAATGCATTAGATTAATGTGTATTGATTTTATATCCTGCTACTTTTCTGAATTTATTTATTAGGTTTAGTAGTTTTCTGGTGGAAATTTTGAATCCTATGAATATAGAATCATGTTATCAGCAAATAGTGACAACTTAATTCCTTCTTTTTATATGTCTTTAATTACTTTTTTCTGCCTAACTGCTCTAGTTAGTGTTTCAAGGAAGATTTTGAATAGAAGTGGTGAAAGAGGGCATCCCTGTCTTGTTCCAGTTTTTAGAGGGAATGCTTTCAGTTTTTCTCCATTAAGAATGATGTTGTCTGTGGGCTTAGTGTAGTTAGTCTTTACAATATTGAGGTATGTTTCTGCTATCCCTACATTTTCTACTGTTTTCAGTATGAAGGGGTGCTGTATTCTTAACTGTAAGTCTATTGATGTGATGAATTATGTATTAATTTCCAGATGTTGAACCAACCTTCCATCCCTGGTATGAACTCCACTTTCTCATGGAACACTATCCTTTTAATATGTTCTTGTATGCAATTTGCCAGAATTTTAAAAAGGATTTTGCATCTATGTTCATCAGGGATATTGAGATAATATTTTCTTTCCTTGATGTGTCTTTGGTTCTGGTATCAGAGTGATTCTAGCTTCATAGAATGAGTTTGGAAGGGTTTCCTTCTTTTCTATTTCCTGGAATGCACTGAGGAATGTTTGTATTAGTTATTCTTTGAAGGTCTTATAGAATTTAACTAAGAATCCATCTATTCCTGGACTTTTCTTTTTGATAGACTTTTGATGCCTTCTTCTATTTCTGTGCTTGAAATTGATCTGCTTACAATGTGTATGTCTTCCTGCTTCAGTTTGGGAGGATTGTATGTTTCTCAAAATTGTCAGTGTGTTCAATATTTTCTATTTTGTTGGATTATAGATTTTCAAAGTAACTTCTAATTATGTTATGTATTTCAATGGTATCTGTCATAATATTTTATTTTTTATCATGATTTTTAGTAATGTGAGTTTTCTCTCTCCTTCTCTTTGTTAGTATGGCCAAGAGTTTATCTATTTTTTTTACTTTTATAGAGAATCAACTTTTGGTTTTGTCAATTTTTTGAAATTTTTTTTGTTTCAATTTCATTGATTTCAGCTCTGATTTTAATTACTTTCTGTCTTCTATTTTTGGTGTTGAACTGTTTTTTTTTTTTTCTTTTTCTAGGGCTTTGAGATATAACGTTAGGTCATATAGTTGTTGATTTTTTATTATTTAAATGTATGAGCTCAGTACAATGAACTTTCCTTTATTTACTGTTTTCAGAGTGTCCCAGAGATTTTGATATGTTGTTTTGTTGTTTTATTTTACCTTTAAGAATTCTTTATTTCTTTTCTAATCTCTTCTGTTATTTTTGCATCATTCAAAAGTCTATTTTTTAGCCTACAGGTGTATGAAAAGTTTTTGTTTTTTATTTTATCATTGATTTCTAATCCCATTCCATTATGATCTCATAGAATGCAAGATAGTATGTCTAATTTTTTGTATTTACTAATGGCTTCTTTGTTGCATAACATATGGTCTATTTTGGAGAAGAATTGATGAGCTGCTGAGAAGAAAGTATGTTACCTCAATGATGGATGAAATACTCTATACATGCCCATTAAGTATATTACATTGATTGTATTATTTAATCCTATGGTTTCTTTGTAATTTTATATTTGGAGTTTCTATCCAGTGGTGAGAGTGGTGTGTTAAAGTCACCCAGTATTATTGGGTAGTGGTGTATTTGATTCTTCATATTGAGAAGGGTTAGTTTGCTGTACATTTATGCATCATTGTTTGGGGCATAAATATTTAAAATGATGCTTCTTGCTGCTTTATTGTTCCCTTGAGCAGTATGAAATATCCTTCATTATCCCTTCTGACTTAGCTTTGAAATTCACATTTTCTGATATAAGGATGGAGACCCCTGCTTTTTTACTGAGTCCATGTGCATGGTTTGTTTTCTGAATCCTTTCATCTTTAGTTTGTGTATATCATTTTCTATAAGATGAGTCTCTTGAAGACAATATATTGTTGGGTCTTTCTTTTTAATTCAACCTGCCAATGTCTTTTGATTTAGGAGTTTAGGCCATTAACATTCAGGGTTACAATTTTGATATAATTTGTATTTCTGGTAATTTTTGCTTAATTTTGGTTTTTAACTTCAATTGGTTTCTCTTTTATTGACTTTTCCTTTAGGGTAGTTTCTCCATTTGTGGACTTGTACTGTTGTTTTTCACTTCCTCCTCTTGAAATATTTTGCTGAGAATGATCTCTACTTCGGGCTTTCTACTTGTATGTTCTTTTAGCTTTTGTTTATCCTGGAAAGATTTTATTTCATCATTAAATCTGAAGGTTAGTTTTACTGGGTATAAGATTCTTGATTGGCATCCATGTTCTTTAAAAAATGAAGTAAATCATTCCAGACCCTTCTTGCTTTTAGGGTCTGTGCTGAGAAATCTGCTGATATCTGTGTTGTTTTCCCCTTATATGTAATTTGATGATTTTCTCTCACAGCCCTTAAAATCCTAACTTTACTTTGCATGTTAAGTATTTTCATGATAATATGACTTGGTGTGGATCTGTTGTAATTTTCTGCACCCTGTGTTCTGTAAGCCTCTTGTATTTGATTTTCCATTTCTTTCTTCAGGTTTGGGAATTTTTCAGATATTATTTTATTGAAGACATTCATTTCTTTGGTTTGCATCTCTGTGCCTTCCTCAATCCCAATAATCCTTAAGTGGTCTTTTCATGATTTCCCATAATTCTTGGCAGTTCTGTTCATGATTTCTTACCATCTTCCCAGTTTGGTCAACTTTATCTTCAAGATTAAATACTGTGCCTTCATTGTCTGAGATTCTGTCTTCCACAAGATCTAGTCTGTTGGTAATGCTATATATTGAGTTTTTAATTAGGTTTATTATTCTTTTTTCATTTCAAGCATTTGTTTTTTTTCCCCAGAATCTCAGTCTCTTTACTGAAGTGCTCTTTCCTTCCTATATTTTCTCTTTTAACTGTTTATTGGAGTGATAACACATTACCTGCATTCGTGCTCTTCTCTTTTGCTTCATGGATCATTTTAATTATGTAGATTCTAAACTCATTTTCTGTGATTTCTACTTCCATGCTATCATTATCTTCCATCCAAAATCTTGGTACACTCTTTTAGCTCCTTCTCATAGAAATGCCTAAGTTTGATAACAATGCTCCTGTAAAAAGACAGCAAATCACGAGACAACTACATATTCCCTGTTGGCATCCAGCCAGTTGAGATTGAAGGGTGTGGAGATTTGAGGCTCCTTCAGGAGATGGTACTTGGTTTCTATCCTCAGGGGCTGCTTCTAGGCCTTGGGAGACTTGGGTCCCAATGAGTGCATGCTGTGACATCCTGGATGCTCTGCAGATACCTGGTGATTTCACAGAAAGGCAGACTAACATCAGAACAGCATCACAGCACCCATGGCAACCAGAGAAGCTTTTGGTTATGGCCCTTTCTGACAAAGACTCAAGGCAAGCCCAGGCTGAGCTGTGATATGGA